>NC_134893.1:47976973-47994473 GCF_041734735.1 Babylonia areolata | reverse complement strand
GTGGAGGTGAATGTAATGCGCGCGCTCACGTATTTTGATGGGGTCGATGTTGAGCAGTTTGAGGCCGTTGAAGTCCTTGACCGTGCAGTTGAAGGTGCGGCAGCTGTCCACCAATGTATGCCCAACGTCCACACACTGCCCGTTGATCTCACAGCCTGCACGCAGTCATCACGTCAGTACGTTTGCTGGAATCCATTCATTTGCATAGAAACGTTCACGAAATATGGCAAACACAAACACACACACACACACACACACACACACACACACACACACACACACACAAAGAGACGGGGGAAGATAGGGGCGTGGGGGCGGGGGCGACATTGTTTTATTGGGCATCAGCCAAGGGCCACAATACAATACAGGATCTGGAGAGGGAGGTGATAAGGGTAGGGGCTAGAAGTGTCAAAAAGCGAAAACAAAACAAAAACGAAAATCAGTACACTATTTGTATTTGCAGAGTTATTATTATTTTTTTTTATCACATGCAGTATACTGACCATCGGAAACAATGTAGAAGCCGACATTCATGAACCGTTTCTGGCACTGAGTGGTTCGGCAGCCCTGGACGTAAGTGTAGTTCTCTGGCACACACTGTCCGTTCAGTTCACACCCTGTCCAACATCAGTTCAACGATGGCGATAAGGATGGTATCAATGTGTGTGTGTGTGTGTGTGTGTGTGTGTGTGTGTGTGTGTGTGTGTGTGTGTGTGTGTGTGTGTGTGTGTGTGTGTGTGTGCGTGTGTGTGTGTATAGATCCAATTTATGTATGTTACTGCCCCATTAAAAATTTGTCTGCTGTCACAGGTTTACCTCCATCCTTTAGTATGTCTATGCAATTAACAGATCTCCGGCACATCAGTGATCCATCTATCTGTTGTCTCACATTTTTTGAACCCGCCTAAAACGGTAGCTGTTACACCGATTTTCTCGTGTAATGATTGAAACACACACACACACACACACACACACACACACACACACACACACACACACACACACACACACACACACACACACACACACACACACACACACACATACCACAAAAAACAAAAAAAAACCCAACGGGGATAGATCGACTAAAAGAGTCACTGAAACACTCACCGTACTCGTACTGCTCCAGGTTGTAGGAGAGGCTAACGTGAGACAGCTCGCGTTTGTCACACCTGTACTTGAAGCAGCCCTCTGAGTAGGTGGCCCCCACCGCCACACACGTCCTCAGGTCGCGCCCCATGCAGCCTGCACCACCACGAAGGGACACGGTAAGTAGTGAGCAGCAACAACATGTGTAATAAGAACATAGACTGTCCGTGGATGACCATGACATTTAATCATCAAGAAAAGAACAGGCGAAAGCTACAAGAGTAGTAGTAGAAGTAGTTGAAGCAGTAGCAGCAGCAGCTAGCATTTTCATTCACCTACATTACAAGGACTAGGCTATACAATTTCCTCCATTACCACTATTGCCACACCTCCTTCATCCCTCCCCCATCCCTAAAAAATGATCAGAATGAAAGAAAAAGAAACAACCAACCAAAAGTAATGTAATAATACGGATGGCAACGACATTGACATAGCAACACAAAAACATCCCTGGAAAACAGTAGCAACAATACTTGACACACAAAAGTTAAAAGAAAAGTAAGGGGAGAATCATTACTGCGTTTTCTTCCAAAATAATGACGTGTGCATGAGGCACATGACATGCATGACACGGTTGGTCAGTTTCCCGATGTCAGCTTCCATTGTCTTTGTTTCGCCCTCTCTTCATGCCTTCCTCTCTTACCTCCCTTTCCTTTCTTTTTTTCTTTTCTTTTTCTTCCTTTCTTTCTTTCGGTTTTTATTGTTGTTGTTTTTTGCTGCCTCATCATCTGTACCGTTTCAGTGGCATTTCTCCAAAACGGCTCATTCCGAGTTCCCCATGCGCAGCCACACCCGGGTTCGTCTGTCGCAGTCCCAGCGCCCGCAGTCCACAGGGAACCATCGATGTTAGGTCGCCAGGAGGCCACACACCAGAGGAGACCCTGCACTGCTGCTGAGTCACTTCGGTGGCGTTCGGTAGTGCCTGTTCTGATTTAAGTACTTAGAACACCACCTACTAAGCCCCCGCCTGACGACAATAATGGCTTTGTCGAGGAGCCAGACTGAGTGAGCGTCTCCCCCTTCGCCACCCTATCCTCTTTCTCGAGACAATGAATTTGTAATCTTTTCTCTCGTTGCTAATTCACACTTAAACACGAGGTACTGCCATACTTGACTGTCTAACATAACTCACAAATGCAAGCGTGTACGCACGCAAGCAAACGCGCGCACTCACACAGCGGAACACACAACACACTCAGGCAACTTTTCCCATTATCCAGTTCACATTCCCCCACCCCACCCCCCTTTTTCTGTCCAATATGACTCTCAGATAGAAGAACACCAAAAATCTTATCTTCTCTCTCCCTTCTATGTAAATCAGTACCCTACCATCTACCCCTGTCCCCCATCTCCCCCGTCCTACACCCCACCCCATATCCCCCTGTCCTACCCCTCATACCCCCTGTCTTACTCTCCCACGCCCCCATTCCCGCCCAGCGCTACTTCCCCCTCCCCCGTTCTACTATCCCCCTCGCACACCCTCCTACTCCCATTACCCTCAACCTGACTTCCCTCTCCACTGCCTTACCTCCTAATCACCTGCAGACGCTTCTCAAAAAAGAGAAAGAAGAAAGAGCACACATTCTCCTTCCAAGAATGGGAGAATAGAAGTATTGGGTGTGATCCCCTCCCACCCATCCAACTCCCCCCCGCTCCCATTCTATTGTCTCTCCCCCGTCCTACTCTCCCTGCCACCCCCATCTCCCCCCCCCCTAAATCCCCCCCGCCCCCCACGTCTTCTTTCCCCCTGTCATCTCTATCCTATTCTCCCATCCCCCACATGGTTCTACCCTCCCTCCTCCCCCATCCCTACACCCTGTCCTACTCTCCAACTGCCCCTTTTCCTCCTGTAACCCACCTCCCCCTGTCAATGATACTAAAGCCCCATATTCATTTCATATAATGTTCTTGCATAATTTTATTTGGCATCATTGTCATATTTTGTTGCTTTTTTCGCCCTTTAATCCCTCCCCCCAAAAACAAAATTCTTGTATAATTACCTTATTTATAAGATTATAAATTATGGGACGTTACATGACAAAAAGATAAGGTGTGATGCATCAGTAAAGTTACTCAATTGCTCTCAGCGTGCATACTGATCAGCAAACAATGTTTTTGCATCGTGTTAAACTGCACGTGAAGCGGAGAAATCAAAGAATTATGTCGTTATGGAAAAAACAAACAAACAACAACTAATGATTTGGTCGGAAATTACTGCCCTTTGCCTAACAGAGGGAACATCCATCTTCACTCCCCTTACTGCCAATATTCGACAACTGACAGAGTAATATCTGTCCTCCACACCACCCTCCTGTCTATGTCTAATTCTTCATCATGATCAAAGTGTAATGTTCAGTCTAATGGATAAAGTCCTGTCATGCACGGGATTGAATAATAAGTGACTTCAACCCCCTCCACCCCCCCCCCCCCCCCCCCCGCCCCGCCACACACACACACACACACACATGCGCGCACCCGCGTGCACCAAATAAATACATAGATATTTCTCTCCAATCCTCCCTTTCTCTCGGTACACACACACACACACACACACACACCAAGAGAGGGGTGAGGGAGGCATAGAGATAGATTTATATTTGTTTGTTTATGTATGGGCGTCTTTTTAAGCCACTGATGATTAGATATGTTCAATTCCGTGCATAATAAGACAATATCCTAAAGACCGAGTAAATTACATTTTGATCTTGATGATGAACTAACAAGACAGAGAAAGACAGGAAGGTGGGGTGGTGAAGAACGGAAATGACTCAGTCGATTGTTGAATATTGGCACAAAGGGTAGTGAAGGTGGATGTTCCCTCTGTTAATCAGAGGGCAGTAATTTCCAACTAAACCCATTGGCTTTTTTACCCAAACGACATAATCATTTGATTTCTCCGCTTCACATGCGGTTTGACACGATGGTAAAGCATTGTTTGCTAATGAGCATACACGCTGAGAACAGCTGAGTAACTTTAGTGATGTATCACACCTTATCTTTTTGTCATGTAACGTCTTATGTTAATAAGATAATTATGTAAGATTTGTTTTTGTAAAAGGGTGAAAAACCACGAAAATATGGTAATCATGCCGTATCAAATTATGCAAGAACATTGTATGACATGAATATAGGGCTTCAGTATCATTGATAAAGCAGTAAAATTTCGGGAAACAAAAAGAATTGAAACAAGGAAATACACTAAAATTTGTTAAAAGTGGACACACCAGGACATTATGAGTATTTTAGTTTGGTTGGGTGGCATTTGGAGTGAAAAAAATGTTAGCAAAAATTAGCTCTGAGTTAGGGCGATCTCTGTGGGGATCCCACCCAATAACTCTACTCCTCTGTTCTGTAGAGGAAAATGTGTGGTCTTTCTTCCTTATTTTGTTTTGTGCCAGGTCATATAGAAGAGGTTAGGCAGTGGAGGGAGGGAGAGAGTAGGATAGGGGGTTGGAGTTGGGAAGAGAGAGTGGGGAAGGGGGACATTGGGGAAGGGTTGGGGGTAGAATATGAGGGAAATAAGGGAGGGGTGATTTTGTAACCCTATGGGTGTGGTCAGACAAAAGAACAACATCATCAGCAAATAGCATTAAGAACAATTCTCTTGCGCCAGGTATCATTTGTATTCCACGCGACTGATGTCTACCCTTCTTTGACGGATAACTCCACTGCCAATTCATTGATGAAAAAGGAAAACAGCTGTGGGCTTAACCCCTCTTGGACACTGAAAAAAAGTCTGAATAAATGCCTTTGTCACGAACACATACAAGTAAAGAATCATAGATGCTTTTCACAGCCATGTAAAACTTCCCATGTACGCCACTCTTTATTAGAGTACTCCACAGGATGTTTCTGTTCACAGAGAGAGAGAGAGAGAGAGAGAGAGCGTTCCCCCGTACATACACTGAGTCATGATGACGGAGAGCGTCTGAGTCCGTGTAATACGGCCCGTGTAACTACAACTGCAATACAAGGCAGTAGCGAGCCCACAACTGTCAGTCACAACTGTATAATTACATGTGTATTTGCTTGTTTTTGGATCTTTTTGAGAGGGATTAACGAGCCGGGGGAGTATCGACTCGGGGGAGTATCGGGCTGACCCCATGCGAGTGCGCAGGTACCCGGTTATTTTACCCAGAGTTTATTTCCGATACAGATCCCTAGGGTGCCTCTTCATCGGACTCTACTTCTGGCCGCTTATGTGCGCCACTCCCGGTTACCTGTAATACTGTATAATTGCCCAGAAAATTTTCAAACACAATTTTTTGGTCTGGCTAGAACTTGTCGAGCCTGTTTTCAGTTGAAAGTGTTGACAGTTTTGAAACTAACGACATGTGTTGAAAGGCTGTTCCAGGTGTTGACAGTCCTCAGTGCAAATGAGTTCTTCAGTCAGGGATGTTGTCGCTTGCATTTGGGAATATTTCCCCTCACTAAAAAAAAAAAGTCACCTGTGTTGGTCAGGCAACCAGGCTTTTCCCCCTGCAACACCTGTGGGAAGTGCTGCACATCCAGAATCGGCCTCTTCTCCCATATGAGGACACACACCGACAGATAAGCCTGCCTGGCCACTCATCCGTCGGACCGACGGGAGACTCCATCATCAATGCCCCCTGCATGGTTCCTGTACGTGGTGCTACTTCCTTCCCGAGAGTTTGATGAAGCCACACGCATCCTTATCATAAGTCAGTTTTTGTAGATGACCCCTGGTATGAGTAAAAAGATCTTGTGTGGTGCTCTTATCATTATGTCCATTCAAAATTTCACGATTATGTCTCGATCATGTTACCCCCTATAACCTGCAATATTCAAGGCTTGGAAGTTTCAAACTACGTTGTCTCTTTGCAGGACACACGTATAATTAAGCCATTCCTATAATTTGCTTGGTAAATATTCTCTGCACGTTTGCCATTAAGTCAATATATATGTTTTCTAATTTTCTAAGGTGGAGGGGGGAGGCATACTACATTTCCATATTCCAGGATTGGTCTAACTAATCATATAAGTAATAGCACCATATATATTACATCTTTATTTTTAAACTGGATACACCCTTGAAAACGGAGTACGGCTGCCTACATGGCAGGGTTAAAACGGCCGTATACGTAAAAGCCCACTCGATCATGTAATATACGAGTGAATGTGGGAGTTGCAACCCACGAACGAAGAAGAAGAGGAGATTTGTCTAACATGACTTTATTTGTCTACTGCGTATTAGTACAACTGTATATCAGTTTCAGAATGTATTAGTGTGTTTAGTTTGAAATAACTTTGACAGGCGCAATAGCCGAGTCGTTAAAGCATTGAACTTTCAATCTGAGGATCTCGGGTTCGAATCTCAGTAACGGTGCCTGGTGGGTAAATGGTGGAGATTTTTCCAATCTCCCAGGTCAACATATGTACAGACCTGCTTGTGCCTGAACCCCCTTCATGTGTATACGCAAGCAAAAGATCAAATACACACGGCAATGATCCTGTAATCCATGTCTGCATTTGGTGGGTTATGAAAACAAGAACGCATCCAGCATGCACACCCCCGCCCCAGAAAACGCAGTATGGCTGCCTACATGGCAGGTAAAAACAGTCATACACATAAAAGCCCACTCGTGTGCATACAAGTGAACGTGGGAGTTGCAGCCCATGAACGAAGAAGAAAAGAAGTAATAATTTTGTTTATATGTGTTTATAATCTTAGCTGGTAATAAAACTATTATATATTTCATGATTATGTAATACTCCCTTCAGACTGCCTGTCTGTCTGTCTCTATCTTTCATTTGTATTCCTAATTCAAAAACAATTGTTTCTCTATTTGTTATGATGATATCGCATTGCGAATATATCTAACTTGATTTTTTAAAATGTAATTGTTCATTATCTTGCATTGTTCTGTCCATCCAAAGAGTGAGGACATAAATCATTGTATCATGTCTTATCATGTGTATACATGTGCACGCATGCGTCTGAGTGTGTGTGTATGTGTGTGCACGTGTGCATGTACGTGCGTGTGTGTGACTCTTTCTCTCTCCCTCTCTCTCACACTCATATACAAGCACATATACACATACGCACTATTTTTGAATTTAAAAGAATTCACAATATGTTATCGTAACTAAAATCATTTATATTCAGTTTGATTGAATCAATTGAAGTCCTGTTCAAAGTGATTTAAAACTGACAATACATGAAGATAATTCATTTTCATGTGCTGTACTATATCAACTAATGCTTTTAATTAATGTGTTCTGTGTGTCAGTCAATCCAATTTGATTGATTTCTGTTTTCATACTTTTCCATTCTTTCTTTCTAGCTGTTTGTTTTATTCCTTTAGAAAAAAAATCCTGATAATAACAATGTAATGAGCCTTGTTCCTTTGTTTCATTTTTCTTTCCTTCCTTCATTAAAAAACAACAACAAACAGCAACAACAAAACAAACCACAGACATATCAAATAAAAGAGAACTGGGAATAACGATGAACGAATATAATGGTAGATCGAAATTCACATAGCAATAAGCTAAAGCAAACCAACGCACTCTTCCAATGGAAGCATGATAACATCAATATGGTAAGATTGCACAAAACGATGCACTCTTCCAATGGAAGCATGATTACATCAATATGGTGAGATTTTTGTTGCAAGTGGGTTAGAGAGACAGGGAGGAGGAGAGAGAGAGGAGAGGAGGCAGACAGAACCTGAGACAGAGGGTAAAAATTGAACAAATGAACGTTTGTTGGGTTTTTTGTTCCTTTGTCGGTTTGTGTGTTTGTTTTTGATTTTTTTTTTTTTTTTTGGTGGGTGGGGAGTACTACACATATACTGGTACAAATACTCCACAATTAAAATAACAGACATCGCAAATACAAGAAAGCAAATAACAACTAATGCATGAATAACATGTTTCTCTTTTTTTTTCTTTTTTTGTTGCACAATAAAAATTAAAAAAAAAAGAAACAGAAGTAGCATGCACTGTTATCACATAATCAAGAAACGTCAAAATAATACTTCACTTACACCCCCCCCCCACCCCCCACCCCAACCCTCACACATACAAAAAGTCAATGAAAGAGCGATAAAAGTAAAAAGAAGCTGGTTCTTGTCATGCTTTGATGACACAACATTTTTTTCTCACTTGAGTTGGAATGCTTTATACAAGACCCCAGTGTAGCAGCCCATTCATACCCCTGTTGAGTTTTACCCCAGGTTAGAATCTGTCTGGCCCATGTTAACCCCAGGGTGTATGTAGACTGGCCTTGAATGACTAGCCAGAACTGACCCCCCTGCCCCCCATCCACCCAGTTGAATTTTTGCCTCCCATCCCCATCCCACATAACAAGGAGTGGTGGGGGCTGCTCAAAGTGATCCAGAATGACAACAACAAAAACAACAACAACAAAATTGATGAACACACACTCATACATGTACAGTGCACATGGTAACTCAAGACAAGGAAAAAAACAAAAAAAACAGACAAAAGCAAATCAATCATCATTACTTCCAGTTACTCCTCAATACCCATTAAGACGGTGCCAAACACACTGGCTGAGAAATGAGCAATCTTTCTGTACCCTCATCCAAGCTGCAAAAAGTGGGTGACACATAAGCTACAATCTGTTCCGCCCCCCTCAACCCCCACTGACCCCTCCCTGCCTGTCCTATATTACACCAAAGGCAGTGGCTGACAGAAGGGGGTAATCTCCTCAAATATGCTGTCCGCCTTCTCCACAAAAGGCTGGCACTCCTGGATTTCTTTCTGCAGCAGATAATGGCGCTTCCTCAATAGCATCCCCCAGTCATCAGGCAGTGCAAAGGTGAAGCAGCTCTCCAAGTTGCTGACTTGTTCCCATGATTCCTGAACGTTTCTGAAGGAGCTCTGGATGGCTGAGAGCAATTCTCTTGCTCTTTGCAGCAGTGACTTCAGCTTCTGGTTGGTGGCCTCAGAAGGAGCCTCATCCTTTGCCTGCTTGGCCAGACTGCGTGCATCATCTCGGACATTCTCCAGGCGCCTGAAGTCAGCACGTATCTCTCCCGTTGCCGTGATTGCAGAGTTGATTTGGTTTTCCACTTTTTTGTACTGAACTGTAGACATAAAACAGCAGACATTACAACTAATTTACTAAGAATGATTGTATGGTACTTTTGACATGGAACTAAGATGAGACATTGGTAGAATTGATTGAATTTGGTTAGCATCAATCCTGTTGACATGTTTTGATGACTGAAATGTGGATGTGATCCTCATCTGTAGACCTGGACTTCCAGCACTTTCTCATTATTTTAAGAAGAGCTTCATGAGTAAAGGGCTCACTTGACTCACTGTATATACAAATGATGACAGCCATTTTGCAAAGCTTGGCTCATCACAGCCATTTTCAATCTTGCTGTTGATATTTCACATGCACAATTCCTGCAACATATCAGTCTAAAACAACTTCACATAACTGATGTTCAACATGAAACTAGATGACTAAAATACTGTGATAAAATAACAATGACAAAACCCACATGATAAAACACAGGCAGAAAATGTAGAATTAATAACCACGTACATAGTGGGCTATAAGCTACATATCACAATTCTATAAAATAATTGCATTTGAACAGGAACTCTGCAATCAGTAGTAGACAAAAAGTCATATGAGAACACATTCCACAGACTGCAAGCACAGTCAGTCATATGCCATACATCCATCCTACACACAGATATACTATTATATGCACAGTATACACTTAAAGCATTGCACAAGATGAATGTCACCCAGAATTACATTTTATTCTGCAACAGCCTTGTCTGTCTGTCTGTCTATCTATCTATCCATCTGTCTGTCTGTCTGTCTGTGTGTCAATCTATCTATTTATGCAGAAACACATTACATATTTCATTTCACTATTGTGAAAAGATATTGAATAAAGGAAATTTTCTATCTAAAATTACGTTTAAATAACATACTTACCGTGACCCAACTAGTGCAGACTCCGGCAGGGGTCTGACATTCCTGTCCTGTGCAAACTACTATCCGCCTATGCGGAGCAGATGAAACTACGGCCGATAACCTCCCGGAAGTAGGTAACCTCCCCTTTGTCCCGATATTGAATAAAGATATTTTTAGATATGGAAAAAAACCCACACACATACATACACACATACAGTGATACACAAACAGACACACACAGACAGATGACATATAACTTTTTTTTTTCTTTTTTTTTCTTTTTAAACAGTTCCAAATTCCATGTGAAAAAAACAAAACAAAAACATTTTGAGACTGGATCTGAAGTCAGAGATAACAAGTCTGTGTCAACAAAAAGAGGCTTGTAAACAAAAACAGGTCCCAACAGAGACGGGGAAACCCAAATATTAGTGGCCAAGAACCAGACATAACACCGTCAATAACTGATTGTTCTCTCCTTTATCCAGGTAGGGGGGAAATCAGACCATCGCTCCCCCACAGACCCCCAAAGAAAGGTAGGATGGAGTCTCCTGAGGAGAAAGGAATGATCAAGCACGTCAAAAGATTGATCACCGACAGGTATCAACAACATCCCTACAGAACTTCTGAAACATGGTGGAGAGGCAGTGACTTCTTAACTGCCATTTGCAGCAAAACCGGTGAATGACCCATATGTTGACCAGAAGCATCAATCTTGCAAAGAGATGAGACAAGACCTATCATATGCTATTGCCAATGCCTGCCAACAGTGCAACCACATTTATGTATCTGCATCTGCACTGTGCTCTTATCTGTGGAGTCACTGATGTCTTCACCATTCATGATGGACTTCCATGACCGTGCGATGATGATGACAATGATGATATACATAATATTATGTATATAGATATAGATACATCTCTCTCTCTCTCTCTCCCTCTCTATATATATATATTTGTGTGTGTGTGTGTGTGTGTGTGTGTGTGTGTGTGTGTGTGTGTGTGCTGCTTTTGATTATTTATCAAAGTCTAACTTGTAACCAAGCAAACTTCCTCACCTTTTTGGGCCATTGTCTGGAACTGCTGAATGTCAGAAAACAAAGCTGGCTGCAGCATCACTGCATCCATGCTCAGTTCAGAATATCCAGAATCAGAGTAGATGGGTTCTGAAGCCAGAGATTTGGAGGACAAGGCAGAGGAAGGGTATGTTCCAGACGATTCTTCTTCATGATGTCTTCTCAAAGTCCATGAAGATTTCGGTTCTGTGTTCTGCCCAAAAGAAGTACAACTTTATACATTTAGTTGATCTTACAACATCAGTCACAACTCCCTCACAAAGTTCAATAATGGGATTTCAAAATCTGTGATTTTTTTTTTACTGCATGCTTTGCAAATAATAAAAATAATATATATATATTTTACATTTCCTGTATGTTTGATTGCTTTTTCTTGTTCCCTTTCATGTCTGTTCTTTAGCATCTCAAAGTGGAGACAAAATCAGGCACATACATTTTTGTTTTGATTACACAGTGAATTACAAAGATGATGGAATGGAAATAATACATGGTAATTAAGGACTCCATGACAAAGTTGTACCAACTGTTAGTGTAGAGTACATATACCATTCAGGTAAATCTGACATCTCAATGATGCACCCTGTCTGTGGCATAAGAATTGTTTCTGTAACATTTACCTAAAAAGACGTTTTGAGTTTTTGTTTCTTTTTTGTTTTTCTGGATGTGTGTGTGTGTGTGTGTGTGTGTGTGTGTGTGTGTGTGTGTGTGTGTGTATACATGCATAAGTGAGTGAGCGAGTGAGTGAGTGAGTGTGTGGTGTGTGTGTGTGCGTGTGTGTGTGTGTGTGTGTGTGTGTGTGTGTACATAAAAAAAGTTGTTTTTTTCCCACAACCAAGCCTTGTTTTTCATTCCAGTTCTGTTTCACTCTATACTACCTTACTCCTTGGTCCCAAATGGACATGGAACACTGGAAAATATTTCCAAGACAAACTGACATGAAAGAAAAAATACACAAGTCTTCTTCTTCTTCATCACACAGACTATCCCATTGGCTCAAAACCATAGAGACACCACTGATGACCTGGAAATCAGTTCTCTCAATTTCTCCATGTTCCTTGTCTCTATCAGGGTGTTGTTCAGTCTCAGGCCAGTGCATTCAAGCATATTGTCCTCCCATTTCTTTTTCTGTCTGCCTCTTCTTCTCCTTCCTTGTACTATGCCTTGCAGGACTGTGTTGGCAAGTCCCGCTGATTGTGAAACATGCTCAAACCACTTCAGTTCGTGTTTCTTCACTGTGTTTAGGAGATCTTCATAGGATCTGATGTTTGTCTGACTAAATGATTGTTCTGCCCCAAATGCTGACTGTTCTTTTCTGTTCTTCCAATGCATCAGTCATGATTCTCTCAAGGTACGATGTTAAAGAGAGCAGGTGAGAGCAGATTGCCTTGCCTGACTCTGACTATTGTCCTGAACCATTCCCCTATGCTGCCATTGAAGTAGGCTGCACTGGTTGCCTTGTAGAGGTGCTCTATGGCTCTGATCAGTTTGGCACTGATGTTGTATAGTCTCAAAGTCGACAATAAGGCAGCAAGCAATACCCTGCCAAATGTCTGTGGTTGTACAGGTCTGAACATTATTCTGTATACTTCTTTAGAATTTCCTGGTCTTCAATGAGGCAGTTCCCATCTGTATCATGTGTGGGTGTAGTTCATCTCTGTTCGGTGCTGGTCAGGCCGTACACCAGCTGGTATACTTTCTTGTTGGTATTCCTCTTGAGGTTTTCTTCAATATCTCATACACAATTACACTGTGATAATCATCACAGTTTGATGACAGGTGATGTTCACATCTGGATTCTTTTATAAACCCAGCAGCTTGATTCTTAGAGGGTAAAATTAGTATCATAGGCATCATGGCCTTACTTCTTATGTCTGGAAAAAAAATACTGAAAGGCATTTCTCTCCTCCCCAAACTTCCATTACCAAACTAAACCCAACATCACTCACATCATCAGCATTGCCAGAATCTGGAGAACATGGCTGGTAAGATGATGAGTGGCACATGCAGACAAAACCTGTGACAGCTGATTCGTGGTACCGTTCTGGAGCCCCGATTTTCTTTTTCTTCAGCATATTTTCCACGGCCGAACGGAGGTCAGGATTGGAGGCATTAACATGCAGCAGCTCAAACACCTCCTCCCATTCTTTGTTTCCACAGTACTGGTTTGCCATCAGTCGTCTGAAACAAGTGTCAAAGAAGGAGAAAGAGTTAAAGGGCACAACAACCAAGTGGTGAAAGCATTGGACTTTCAATGTGAGGGTCCTGGATTTGAACCCTGGTTATGGCGCCTGGTGGGTTTTGGATGGAGATTTCTCTCATCTCCTTGCTGAACAGATGTGTTGACCTAATGGTGCCTAAACCACCATATATATGTAGGCAGAAAATCAAATGTGCACATTAAAGATCATGTAATCCATGTCAGTACACTGGGTTATGGAAACATGAGTATACTCAGCATGCACACCCCCCAAAATGGAATATGGCTGCCACAATGGTGGGGTAAAAACAAGACAAAACAAAACTAATAAAAAAAAAACCCACCCCCAAACAAGGATGCTATCCAGAAACTTGACAAGTACATACGAGTCTGCAGGTTTTCAGTCCCTTCATCATTTTTACTGGTGCCTTGCAACGCTAAGGATCCATGGACAGGACTAAGACTTAAGCACCACAGGCATGTTTAGTGATGTGAGAAGAAGAATATATATGGCAGAAGAATCAGGAAAAACTTGCTCAAATAATAAAATTCTGATGGAAAATTATTCATTCAATGCTAATCCTTAGTAATTTGTAAAATAAATAAGTTAGATCTATTATTTTCAAACACAAGATAACACAAAACATCAGCATCATCAAATGTAATCCTTTGCGAGCGTGCGTGCATGTGTGTGTGTGATGATAGGTGAATGCATTATGTGATGAGGGACAAAAGAAATATGTAGAGAGTTTGTCTAACCTATCATTATCTCTTTGAAAATCATTACTGGGAAGAATTACTAATTCCATAATGCAGTCACCCCTTTATAGCATTCCTCAGCAGTCCACTCTTAGTTTGACTACTCTGGTGTCTTTATAGTCTGTCATGAAACTTGCACATCATCTTACCGATACTCATCCATAGAACAGCACTTGGCTGCACGCAGGAGGTCGATCAGTCTCTTCAAATTGATGCGTTTTCTCATGGCATGACGCATACATATTTTGGTGTCAGCATTGTCCTGTGGCCTGAATACCAGACCAGACAGCACATGGGGGTGCGTCTTCTTTAGTTTGGGCACAAAGCTGTGGGCAAAGTCTTCTTCAGGAATATCGTGGAGCTTATCCAACAGTTTGCGTGCTTTCTTGCGGCGGGTGTTTTCCTCTCTGATAGACTGCTCGTCTTCTGAGCTGAGAGCTTCCACACCTCGCAGGGTGTCGACAAGGCCTGATTCTATGGGGTCGACATAATCCAGAAATTTCGGGAGAATTTTGGTGAGAAAGTCTTCCTGATGTGTGATTACTAAAGTATCTGAAACAAAGGCATGGAACAGAAAACCCATCACACAATTGTGAATTATACTATGCAGTATCAGTATCAGTATCAGTAGTGGAGGTGTCACTGCATTCGGACAAATCCATATACGCTACACCACATCTGCCAAGCAGATGCCTAACCAGCAGCATAACCCAACGCGCTTAGTCAGGCCTTGAGAAAAAAACAACAACTATGCATGCAGCAAAATTGACATGAAAACGGAATGCGTCAGTGTGTGTGTGAGAGGGGTGCATGTTTGTGTGTGTGTGTGTGTGTGTGCGTGTGTGTGCTTGTATGCTTGAGTATCTGTCTATCTGTGTTTGTATGTATGTCTTTGTGTTTAAGTACTGGTAATTTTCAGATTCATTGTAGGTTTTTTAATAATTTTGAGAATCTATTTATTTTTTCAAAGAAATCAGCAGATTTCACAAGTGTGCCACGAAGGCTTTGCATCTTCATAAATGTTGAATGGGAAAAGGGCATAGAGCTTGCCATTGCTTGCACCATAAAACCAAACTGTTAGATTAAATCAAATACAATTCATCAAAAAACAAGCAAGCACACACCAGATCCACCATCCCCGCTACTGGCTGTCAGTGCAGGAGGCCCAGCACTGTCATCACAATACCCAGGAAGATACTGATTCAGATCGAGTGCAAAAGATGCAAAGACTGGGTCACCTCCGCAGGCCCCTTCTTCTTCAGCCTGCTGTCGGTTCTCCATACTTCCTGGCTGGTCCATACGGCTCTGCTGTACTGCCCTGTTTGTTTGAAAACAACAAGAAGCCAAGCAATAAAACAATGACAAGATGAGGGAAGATACTTAAAAGAACGAAAAAAGACAATGAAAAAGCTTATAAAAAAACATGTTAATATAAAACAGGACTCTGGTTTTGTTGCAATCATCATCATCATCTCTCTCTCTCTAACTAACTAAAACAACAACAACAACAACAACAACAAAAAAAACAAAAAAAACAACAACCCCCAAAACAACAACAACAAAAAAAACAACAACTGACCCATTGATACTAGGACTGCCAATAAACAACTCCCCACCGTTTTTAACATGTATTCTTCTTAATAACAGTCATTGGGGTGCCATACAGAAAAGCCGTTCACCAGATTCCTCCAGTCCTGTTGTTTGTGTGCCAACATCTATCTCCTATAAATCTACTAACAATAAAACAAAGACCCTCCCAGACACAACCTTAATAGTACAATGAATAAACAAATGATTGCCATTAAAATCTGGATCACTGTGGGATTGCTGTTTTGGTGTCAGGACTGGTCTGTTCTGGCAAAAATAAATCAGTTAAATACAGGATGATTTGACAATGAAAATATGACATTTAGTTCATCTGCTGACCTCGATTTTTCATCAAAGCAATTGCAACATCAAGCAACAATGATATATATATATATATATATATATATATATATATATATGCACAGTACTATACACACCTGAAAGTACTTTCTTTTGGCTTCCAAACATTATTAAAGCTTTCAACTCTGCTGACATTACTTTTTTCCCCGTCATCTTTTCTCTTTTTTCCCCTTAAAAACAAAAAAAACAACAACAACCGCAAAACAAAAGAAAAACAAAAAAAAACTTCTGCAGTACATTCAGCATGAGTATTTTTCAAACCTTAACTGAAATACCTTTGTTGAGATGTTAATCTTTTTAAAAATAATAATTTGTGTGTGTGTGTGTGTGTGTGTGTGTGTGTGTGTGTGTGTGTGTGTGTGTGTGTGTGTTGTGTGACACATTCAGTAACTACATGTGTATCATACAACTGCAGAGAAAGTGTCTGTATTAGAGTATTCTGTTTCCAGGTTTTAAGCCATGAATTCCACAGCACCATGAGACATATTGTGGATATTTCAGTGGTGTTGGTTTACTTCCTGTTTGCTGTTTCCATGCAATTTCACAGACATTACACTCTGATATATGTTATAAACCCACACTATGCCAATGGGAAACCCTGTCTTGAGTCACTGCTGTGTGAGATAAAAATGATGAACATATGAACTGATATGGATTCAAAGTAATAACACACACACACACACACACACACACACACACACACACACACACAACCCTAACAAAAAACCACACCACAGTTATATAAATTTCAACTGTGATGGAGTTTGTCAAATTACAGACAAATTAGAATGAGCCAAAATTGAAATTAGACCCGAATAACATAGATAACAGTATACTAGTCATGTGGTTGATAGATACCAAGAAGTAATGGTCTAGTGGCAATGTGTCAACCACTGACCCAAGAGAATCTTTTTGCATTGGATCAAATACCACACTCACCAGTATTTTCTTCCCTCCCACTTAACCTTGTGTGGTGGTCTGGATGCTAGTCATTTGGATAAGACAATGAACTAATCGAGGTCTTGTGTACAGCATACACTTAGTGCACATTAAGAATCCACAACAATAAACAGGTGTCCCTGGCAAATTTCTACAAAAAAGTCCACTCTGATGTAATTGTATGTATGTGTGCATAACTGAAGCCTGACTGAATGACACAGGATATAAATGATGTAAAGGCAGAGCTCTGTCAAACAGCTCTACCTGGGTATGATAATAATGATGATGATAATAATGCTATTAATCATTTCTATCATTGTTGGTGTTATCATTATCATTAGGTAATATGTTTTACTTCATGCCTGCATTGCAATATGCATGAAATATACTGTGCATATAGCTCCAGGAATTTAGGATGCTAAAGTGGGACTCTACCTTATTATCATCACCACTGTTATTATACAACTGAATTAAAGAGAGTGGAACAATTTGCCACATGAAACAATAG
>NC_134893.1:47889473-47971973 GCF_041734735.1 Babylonia areolata | reverse complement strand
TATCATCCGCCACTAATGCAGGATGTAATAAAACTTTTTCATTTTTATAGAAGACAGCCACATCAGTAAGATCCACTTTTCCCCCCGCATATTATTATGATACATCAACGGGTATTGATATAGATATAAACAGGGCCTACACACACACACACACACACACACACACACACACACGCACACACGCACACACACACACACACACAGACACACACACACACACACACAGTGGTTGGATCCCCGCCCCACTGAACAACGAAACCTTCACAAGACCAAGGCACTGAACGGATCAACGGATCAACAGCGGATCAACAACAACTCGGTCCTAGCCAGAATAGGAGTGGAGGTGAATGTAATGCGCGCGCTCACGTATTTTGATGGGGTCGATGTTGAGCAGTTTGAGGCCGTTGAAGTCCTTGACCGTGCAGTTGAAGGTGCGGCAGCTGTCCACCAATGTATGCCCAACGTCCACACACTGCCCGTTGATCTCACAGCCTGCACGCAGTCATCACGTCAGTACGTTTGCTGGAATCCATTCATTTGCATAGAAACGTTCACGAAATATGGCAAACACACACACACACACACACACACACACACACACACACACACACACACACACACACACACACACACACACACAAAGAGACGGGGGAAGATAGGGGCGTGGGGGCGGGGGCGACAATGTTTTATTGGGCATCAGCCAAGGGCCACAATACAATACAGTATCTGGAGAGGGAGGTGATAAGGGTAGGGGCTAGAAGTGTCAAAAAGCGAAAACAAAACAAAAACAAAAATCAGTACACTATTTGTATTTGCAGAGTTATTATTTTAAATTTTTTTTATCACATGCAGTATACTGACCATCGGAAACAATGTAGAAGCCGACATTCATGAACCGTTTCTGGCACTGCGTGGTTCGGCAGCCCTGGACGTAAGTGTAGTTCTCTGGCACACACTGTCCGTTCAGTTCACACCCTGTCCAACATCAGATCAACGATGGCGATAAGGATGGTATCAATGTGTGTGTGTGTGTGTGTGTGTGTGTGTGTGTGTGTGTGTGTGTGTGTGTGTGTGTGTGTGTGTGTGTGTGTGTGTGTGTGTGTGTGTGTGTGTGTGTGTATAGATCCAATTTATGTATGTTACTGCCCCATTAAAAATTTGTCTGCTGTCACAGGTTTACCTCCATCCTTTAGTATGTCTATGCAATTAACAGATCTCCGGCACATCAGTGATCCATCTATCTGTTGTCTCACATTTTTTTGAACCCGCCTAAAACGGTAGCTGTTACACCGATTTTCTCGTGTAATGATTGAAACACACACACACACACACACACACACACACACACACACACACACACACACACACACACACACACACACACACACACACACAACACACACACACATACCACAAAAAACAAAAAAAACCAAAAAACCAACGGGGATAGATCGACTAAAAGAGTCACTGAAACACTCACCGTACTCGTACTGCTCCAGGTTGTAGGAGAGACTAACGTGAGACAGCTCGCGTTTGTCACACCTGTACTTGAAGCAGCCCTCTGAGTAGGTGGCCCCCACCGCCACACACGTCCTCAAGTCGCGCCCCATGCAGCCTGCACCACGAAGGGACACGGTAAGTAGTGAGCAGCAACAACATGTGTAATAAGAACAGAGACTGTCCGTGGATGACCATCACGACACGACATTTAATCATCAAGAAAAGAACAGGCGAAAGCTACAAGAGTAGTAGTAGAAGTAGTTGTAGCAGCAGCAGCAGCAGCTAGCATTTTCATTCACCTGCATTACAAGGACTAGGCTATACAATGTCCTCCATTACCACTATTGCCACACTTCATTCATCCCTCCCCCATCCCTAAAAAATGATCAGAATGAAAGAAAAAGAAACAACCAACCAAAAGTAATGTAATAATACGGAGGACGTCACGATGACAACGACATTGACATAGCAACACAAAAACATCCCTGGAAAACAGTAGCAACAATACTGACACATAAAAGTTAAAGGAAAAGTAACGGGAGAATCATTCCTGCGTTTTCTTCCAAAATAATGGCGTGTGCCATGAGGCACATGACATGCATGACACGGTTGGTCAGTTTCCCGATGTCTGCTTCCATTGTCTTTGTTTCGCCCTCTCTTCATGCCTTCTTCTCTTACCTCCCTTTCCTTTTCCTTTCTATTTTTCTTTTCTTTTTCTTCCTTTCTTTCTTTCGTTTTTTTGTGTTGTTGTTTTTTTTCTGCTGCCCCATCATCTGCACTGTTTCAGTGGCATTTCTCCAAAACGGCTCATTCCGAGTTCCCCATGCGCAGCCACACCCGGGTTCGTCTGTCGCAGTCCCAGCGCCCGCAGTCCACAGGGAACCATCGATGTTAGGTCGCCAGGAGGCCACACACCAAAGGAGACCCTGCACTGCTGCTGAGTCACTTCGGTGGCGTTCGGTAGTGCCTGTTCTGATTTAACGTACTTAGAAACCACCTACTAAGCCCCCGCCTGACGACAATAATGGCTTTGTTGAGGAGCCAGACTGAGTGAGCGTCTCCCCATTCGCCACCCTCTCCTCTTTCTCGAGACAATGAATTGTAATCTTTTCTCTCGTTGCTAATTCACACTTAAACACGAGGTACTGCCATACTTACCTGTCTAACATAACTCACAAATGCAAGCGTGTACGCACGCAAGCAAGCGCGCGCACACACACAGCGGAACACACACAACACACTCAGGCAACTTTTCCCATTATCCAGTTCACATCCCCCACCCCACCCCTCCCTTTTCTGTCTACTATCACTCTTAGAAAAACACCAAAAATCTTCTCTTCTCTCTCCCTTCTATGTAAATATGTAAATCAGTACCACAATCCTTTCTGATGTAAGACTCAGTGTTCTCAAGTTCCCTTGGGGGTGTGGGGGTGACAGAGACCAGACCTTACCTTCTTTACTGAGGACGTACTCAAAGTGTCCGTTGTACAGCTGGCAGGTCCTCTCGATACAGCCCAGTTTGAACACGTCGTTTAGAGGATAGCACTTATGATTCCGGTAACAGCCTGAAATGTACAACAATGATTCCGGGAACAGCTTTAAATAAAAAGCAATGATTCTAGGGACAGATTGAAATTACAAAAATGATTCCGGTTACAACTTGAAATGTACAACAGTTATTGTGGTAACAGCCTGAAATGTACAACAATGGTCATTCCAGGAACAGCTTGAAATGTACAACAATATAATTCTGGAAACATAACCTGAAATGCACAATAATAATTCCGGTTACACCCTGAAATGGACAACACTGATTCCGGTAACACTCTTAAATGTACAACATTGCTTCCAGTTACGCTTTGAAATGTGCAGCAATGAATTCCTGAACCAGCCTGAAATGTTCAACATTCATTCTGGTTATAACTTGAAACATAGAACGATGATTCCGATCATAACATGAAAGGTGGACCACACTACAATGATTCTATCACCAGCCGGAACTATAAAACGATGATTCCGGAAACAGCCAGAAACATTCTACGATGGTTCTGGTAAAGCCTGAAACGTACAATGATTCCGGTAACAGCCTGAAATGTACAGCTATGAATGTAACACTCTGAAATACAATAACGATAAAATCCACTACCAGCATGGGAACGCAGAAACAGAGTGGATCTGGAGCTTATGGAAGAGAGCGGGATAGGGTGCAGACGTGAAGACAGTCATACAGAGAGAGTGCACTCTGAAATATGCAGCGGTGGTTCTGGTATCAGCCTGAAAAATAGCAACGCTGATCGTGGGAACAGCGTGAAACATACAACAATGATTCTGGGAACAGTCTGAAATGACATTCCGTTAACAGGCTGAAAAAGTGGGCGTGTATGGGATGGTCAAATGATTTTATGCAAAAATGTGCGGCTTTTACAACGAACATTGATCTTTAAAAAAAAAGAAAAAAAAAAGATTGCAGAGCTGGGTATGTGCGAACATGTCTCGTATGTGATCACTCCATCCTAAACAAAAAAAAAAAAACCACCCCCTTTTTCCCTCTTTCCCTGCACAGATCATCGACTAGAGAGAGAGAGAGAGAGAGAGAGACAGACAGACAGACAGAGCGTGACAGAACAGACAGATATATATATAGATAGAGACAGAGAAAAAGCACGCATATTCGCAGTACTATTGCGGTCTTCTTTACCATACTCCAGAGGCAGAACGTTGCCGTCCCTGCATAGGTAGAACACACACGGTCCCGTTTCATAGCGGGTGAAGTTTTCCCCGTCCTCATAGACAAGACCGTCCGACAATTTGCAACTCGCTGAGGACACAACGAAAACGAAAGGTAATAAGACTGTGTGGTCACATTTTCCCCACGATACACGCAATAATGGTTCTGTGATTGATTGATTGTGAGTGGGAAAGAACCCGGTTGTTACTAAAAAAACAACAACACGCAGGCATACAGACAGACACACATACACACACAGAGGCACACACACAGACACAGAGATCCAGACAGACACACACACACACACACACACACACACACACACACACACACACACACACACACACACACACATATATATATATATATATATATATATATATATAATGGGAAAAACTATGTAGCGCTGCTCTGTGTCGATCTTCAAAAGTGCATTGTGACGAGAAAGTGATATAAAACGGCGCAATGCAGTACAAAGCAATATCGCATACAAAGATAAAACACAATACAACGCGATTTCAGATATTCCTGGACCGCTTAGGGAGGCACAACTGTCTAAAATTTCAAACTCAAATAAAAAAATGACATACAACTGTGTGTGCTCTGACACTGCTGAAATGTGTACAACAGAACTGGAAAGAAAAAAAACAACATCGGCAATCAGTTTCATTTCAACTGAACAATATTTCATTAATCTGTTGAAAGTATAATGCCCGTCTTTACAACAACATTCTACGTTTATTTTATTGACGAATATTAAAACACAGGGTGATACTCGGACATAATTATCAGTGCATACACCACAGCTAGCCACCCCCCACGTAACATAAAAACAACACGCGAGTTATACTAATCATTCAGTATCAACAACGACGCTTCTGGGAGGAATATAAAAGACTTGGGCGGCTGTCTTTGATTTCGCAGGGCAATACATCTTTAAACCAACTGAACGAACCAATGGGACTTAGGTATACGTGTATGAGCACATGCATGTGTGCGAGCGTGAGTGCGTGAGCGGTGCGTGCGTGCGTGCGTGCGTGCGTGTGTGTGTGTGTGTGTGTGTGTGTGTGTGTACGCGGGCATACTACACGGATGTGTGCATTTGTGACACTCCCAACCCCCCCACCCCCCCAAGCGCACTCAAACCACATCACACCTCACCTTGTCTTTTAGACCTGTCCACAGATTCCTCCACGTCCACCAAGTCTTCGAAGGATTCAGACGGTGACGCCGTCCGGGCTGTACACAACACTATCGTCAGACATAATACGGCAAGCAGGTAGACCCATACCTTGTTCTCAACTGCCATCTTTGTTTTTCGTAGCTACTGACTGCCCAACAGATTAACTGGTTACTTGATTGCACTCTTCTGCATCCGTCGTCAGCAATCCCACAGAAAGGTCGCAACAGAAAACGATGTAGCTCACAGATCTGAACACGTCTCAGTCCAGCGGCAGGAGTGTGGTGATGTACCTAGACGTGCTAGCGTTTAATCAGGACGGTTGGGTTAGTGTGACACAGTTACGCATGTAAATATACGCGACCTCTTTCCTCCTTCGACGGTGTATACCAGAAGGCTGGCTGTCCACCCCTTGTTAAAGCAACCGACAACTATATTTGGTGTGTTGTTGTTTGTTTGTTTTTTAAACCCTCTCTCGTCACGGGCCCCTCTCTCGTCAGGTTCAAATGAATTATTGTTAAAAGTGTGATTTAAAAAAAAAAAAATTGTACTTAATATTGTGATAATGTCTATGAGGACGACGTCATTCACAAAACGGGCTGGAATGACACTGTGAAAAGGTGAACCAGACGAAGAAGAAGAAAAACTGATAATGTCCGTATATCAAGTTAATGGGAAAGTAGCAAAATATGTCCAACTATTTTGTATTGTCACAAAATAACAATGCTCAAATCTTTCCGAACATTTTTGTTTGTCCGTTTGTTTGTTTTACTCATTTCCATTTTTCCGCGTGCGCCAGCCTCACTGCATGCAGAAAAAAGAACACGTGTTTCTAATTATCGAACTGAGGAAACTATTCAATATAGCGGAAGGCATCAGAAGACAGACAGACAGACATACGGACGGACGGACGGACAGACAGACAGACAGACAGACACACACACACACACACACACACACACACACACACACGCACACACGAAGAAATCATCAGGATAATTAAGGTCATACAATCCCATTTCGGTCCGTGACTTTCAAAGTCACGATTCAAGTTAAAAGAAACAATAAAACAAACAAATAAGTCGCGCAAGCTGAATACAAGGAAATGCAGGATTGAAGAATGATAAAGGCAAAAGCCGGCGTCTGCATTGAGAACAACAATTAAAAACAAGAATCACTGTTAAAAAAAACAACTGTTTGTTTTCTTTTTTGTTTGTTTTTTTGATTTATTGTAGTTATGATGATGAACACTGGATAACCATGTACCACAAAATCATTTCCCTGTCCGGAAACGGACTGCTATCACCAAGAACGCTGTCGCCATTGTACAGTGCAAAATATTTCATCTGAGGTTGTTTGCCCCATCGAATAAACTTGCATCACACAACTTAGCGGTGACAACTTTTTTTTTGCTGTAGTAGGCCTACTTCTCGTGCACATATAACTTAATTGTTATCGTCATACACGGCAAAATACAATCGTATGTTGAATAATTACAGGCACTGCTGAACATGACCGATATGAGTCAGCACCAGTGCAGGGCCGGCATGATGAAGTTCTGACATAGTATCACTGGTATCTCTCTTAGTGGACTGCGGCTTGTCAAGTTGTGATAGTGCATGGAGAATAAGGGGAGAGGGATGGGGGAATGAAGAAAGACATGCACCCATGTGCACCGAGATTGCCATGCAAGTTTAGTCACAGATAAAAACAATTAAAAATCTGAATGGGTTTGGACGTTGTTCTTTTTGATTCTTTGTGTTGGCTGCGAAATGAATATATATGACACTGCTCCACTGAATCACTTACGATGGCTTTTCTTTCTAATAAAACCCGAAAACAACATATTGGCCTTTTCAATCCAGGACGGCATGTCACAGTTCTTATTTCCATTCGTAGGTTGAAATGTGTATGTGTGTGGGGTGGGGGCGGGGGGGGGGGGGTATACAGCGCTGGTTGCTTTAAATCATGTACTGATACCGGTCCAGACGTTTAAGAGGCTGCATTGTGAAGTACACGGTGAGGATGCAATCTTTTCCATAGCTCGGTATCCAAGCTGCGTCGGCTCGCAAGAGACAGCACACAACACTGTTTTGAACTGAAACATTTGGTCTAAGACTGGCTGATGGATGTCCTCATTTTTCCTTTGCGCGAATTCTTCTCTCTCTATCTCTGTTTTTGTTGTCGTTGTTTTTGTCAAACTTGATACGCAGATTTTTTTTGTTTTTGTTTTTGTTGTCAGTATACACAGTTTGAGTATCTGTGACATCATGCTAAATATAAGGTGCGCGCGCGTGTGTATAGTATGTCCGTGTGTGTGTGTGTGTGTGTGTGTGTGTGTGTGTGTGTGTGTGTGTGTGACTGACTGACTGTGTATGTGTGTGTGTGTGTGTGTGTGTGTGTGTGTGTGTGTGTGTGTGTGACTGACTGACTGTGTATGTGTGTGTGTGTGTGTGTGTGTGTGTGTGTGTGTGTGTGTGTCACAGGCTAAGAACTAATGCATGGTTATGCAGATTTTTGAAACCGTCACCACTATGTATTTGTGGTAAGACCCTTGACATCCCACATTTTATGCGCATGTCCGATACACATTACATTCAAACACCCCTCCACGCACAATGGAAATCATAAATAATTAATCTACAATCCATTCGCTGATTTCAATCCGTAAAGTAAAGAAAAATATAGCACAACAAAACAAAAAAAAAAAAAAACAAACGGCGTTATTGACCTAATCAAAACAGTATCCAAAAAAAAATAAACCGGTTTTTTGGTGTTTTTTTATTTTGTTTGTATTTCCTTTTTGTTAGTGAGAAGGATAACTTCCCATCATTTCCTTGAAGGATGTCCAAAGTGGATTTGTAGTTCCTGTTTATTGGGTTGATGCGTCAGAATTTAACTTGTACAAACTAGCGGTACACATTTTTTTAGTGAACTGTTCGACCATAAACTATGTATGTTAAGATAAGTCCTATGTTGAATATTACAGACACTGCTGAACTATGAGAAGAGTCGAGCACAGTGGAGGGGTGTGAAGTTGTGTATCACTGTGTGTCTTTAGTGTGCGTGCTGTGTAGTTGTGTGTGTGGAGATGGGATGAGTGGATGGGGATGAGAAGCTGCACTGTGAGTTGCCATGCAGTGTTAGTAAGTGAAAGCAGGAAAATGAAGGTTAGTGAATTTATTCATTGGTGCATGCAATGATGTATATGTCCGACTACTTACTCAAACCTATTGGTTAATAGACGCAGTAGTCTTTAGAGAAGGAGGTGGGGGGAGAAAGCGCTGTGAAATATGTCTGATGGTCAGCGTTAAAATATTGTGAAGTAGGTAGATGATTTTCATAGTGTACAAGCTGCGTCGTCGCATGGAAAAAATTTTGACTAAACATGTTGAGTTGATGCTGATGATTTATTTTCCTTCCTCAATCTCTTTCCTGTGTGTGTGTGTGTGTGTGTGTGTGTGTGTGTGTGTGTGTGTGTGTGTGTGTGTGTGTGTGTACTGTGCGTGCGCGCGCCCGCCGGCGCCGGCGCGTGCTTTTGCTGCCGGTGCGCCACGGTAGTCAGTGCGTGCCGGCGTGCATGCTTGAGTGCCGATCGAGAAGTAAACTAACATGGGCACAGTACTCGGCTACTGAGTAGTTCACCAGAAATGGCGAATATACAGCTGAAACTCTGGCTGTCGAAGTCATCACTGCAGTGGAGACAATTCGCCAAGATTAATGACGCGCGGTTTGGGTTAGCACCATCTGAACGAACCTTTGCAACACAATCGATGCAAGACTGAGACACGACTGTTTTACTCCAATAATGATCAGTTTTGCCTACCCGATATAAGAGGAAATCTTAACAAGGCCAAAAGCGCAAGTCACAAAACAATAAATAAATGGAACAGCTTGTCCTCATAAACTGACGAGCTGACACACAGTTTGTAAGTTGTGTAACTGACACCGGCGGTGAGCGCTTCCCATTATTAATATTTTTGCATACAAGTTGGTGAAGAACTTTGAAAATTCTATGAGACTGTCAGAGTGCTAAATTCGTGCAAATGCTGTCTTTCAGTGATAAGAATCGAGAACTGATACTAGTCCGACAAACGGCGCGCGACCGTAGCACAGACTCGCCGGACACACACACACACACACACACACACACACACACACACACACACACACACACACACACACACACACACACCCCGGCAGTGCGGCACACACGCACACACACACACACACACACACACACACACACACACACACACACACACACACAAACACCGTCACACTACACAACCCCCCCCCCCCCGCCCCTCCGCACACACACAAACACGCCTAATAATCCTCATGAAGGGGTGTGTACAAAGGTTCATTCATGTATGCTTTTGAGTATCTTTTGAATATCAGCATGAAAACACCGAGCATGTAAACTGAAACAACTGTTTTAGATGGGCAAATATTACCGGGATGTGTGACATTCGCATTCTATTTAAAGCATGTATAATTTTGTAGGAACTAAAATAACTGGATATTCAGTATTTGTTCTGCATATACAATTTTTGTGATTTTACTACGACTGTATGAAAAAAGCACGGTTGATTATTTGACTACCATCTGCAAAACTGTGAGAACACTGCAATGACATGTGGTCGATTCACTTCATATTATACATGCATGGCCATCATCAATATCCAAACAGATTGGAAAACTCTCGTGTGTAAAACAATCAGGGTGCGGTCAAGTTCACCAGTTTTAAAACCAAGCTCGTGTCAAAAAATGAATGATCACAAGAGTTTCTGGCTTATGTCCCTTACTTGTCCTCCGCCGGAAAGGTTGAAAAACGCACCAAAATGGCGGATTGCTAAACAAAACCATACACTCCATTCAATTGTTGTGATAAAAATTGGATTATATTTACTGTGTTGCGTTCAGTGAACTGTTTGTGTACATTTTAGACATCAATAATACCAATTCTGCTCAGGAAAATGCCTTCCAAGGTGCTGTACAGGCTGTCTTCCTTTGCAAAGTGGCCGATGCCAAGTGATACTTGCTCTGGCATGATGATGGTCTCCAGTTTTGCTTCCAAAGCTGCAGGTGCTTATTTTGAACGTACCGCTGACAGTATCAGTGATGAAGTGATGTGCCAGTCATGTGCAGTGCAGTTCTCTGATTGGAGTAGTGATTTGTCGGGAAGTGACTGCAAGTTGTACGAATCGCCGGCTGCAGTGCACAGGGTTATCAGCCCCAGATGTCCTGCGCTGAATCCATCAGACGAGAGTGCAATGACGGAAGATAGTTTGCAGATTCAGATTGATTCGATACGTATGATGGAAAATCCCTATGCCAGATATTTACCCAGCCGTATGCAGACAAGCAGCATGACACCAGAACAGTCACCGCATCCATCAAACATTCACAGAACAGCAAGAGTTCAGCGAGTGCTTTTTCCAGAGCCACAGCAACGCCAAAGTGAAGAAGGAAGTCTCCAGGAATCAGATGCAGAGACTGAGATTGAGATTCCTCAGGGCGCTGCCACATCAAATGCAGTGGTTCAGCCGAGCATCTTGGATCAGACACCCATCACACATCCTTTCAAGCCCAAGTCAGGGAATTATGACCATCTGTTTGCCAGTCACCGCCTGAACACATTCCCCCAGCCCATCATCAACACCAAGTACCAGACATGGGCAGAAGAAGGATTCATTTTCAGGAGAGAGCAGCAGGATGTGATGTGTGTTTACTGTGGAACTGTGGTGGTTCTCAATGGACATCAGCCAGGCGTTGTGCATAGAAAGGTGTGTCCTTCATGCCCATTTGTGATGGGATTTGATGTGGGAAACATTTCACAGCAGCAAGAGCAGTGTATAAGACTGGTGTACTTTAAACAGAAGGCAGCCAAGAAACACAATAACATTGAAATGAAAATCAGGTATGTGCAGTATCAGAACGAAGAAGATAGGCTGGGTAGTTTCCAAGGCTGGCCCAAGATGTGTGACAAAATCTTTCCTGCTCATGCTATGGCTTCTGCTGGATTGTACTACAGTGGTAAGATTCTAAACATTTCTTTTGTTGTTGGTGGTGGTGGTGGTTTTTAATGTTGTCAGGTAGGTTTCTACCTGTGTGTGCATCAGTGAGTGTGTACTTGTATACATGTGTGTGTGTGTGTGTGTGTGTGTGTGTGTGTGTGTGTGTTTCTGTTTATAGTTTATTTCAGTTTTCTGTGTTTTCTCTTGTTTTTTTGTTTTGTTTTGATTGGGATGACTGGTGGGGGAGAGGTGTATAAAGTGACACATTACCACATCATATCACACATTATTATGCTTTGTTTATGACGGGCACAATAGCCGAGTGGTGAAAGGGTTGGACTTTCAATCTGTGGGTCCCATGTTCGAATCTCGGTAACAGCACCTGGTGGGTAAAGCTAGCCTAAAGGGTGGAGATTTTTCCGATCTCCCAGGTCAACATATGTACAGACCTGCTTGTGCCTGAACCCTTTTCATGTGTATATATGTAAGCAGAAGATTAAATACGCATGTTAAAGATCCTGTAATCTATGTCAGCGTTCGGTTGGTTACGGAAACTAGAACATAACCAGCATACATCCCCCCCCCCAACCCCCCACCGAAAACAGAGTATGGCTGCCTCCATTGTGGGATAAAAAAAGTCATATATCCATACCCAGCATGCACCCCCCCCCCTTCCCTCCTCTGAAAATGGAGTATGGCTGCCTCCATTGCAGGGTAAAAACAGTCAATATATACACGTAAAAGCCCACTCCGGCACTCGTGTACATTTTATACGACTGAACATGGGAGCTGCAGCCCATTAACGAAGAAGATTGTTATGCTTTATCATGTCAATGTGATTCATGATGATACATAGATCATTTTTTATTAGATGTATAGATCTGTGTGTTATGACAAGGCAATGTACTATAATTTTAGATTGCCTTGATATGGAGAATGATAACTCATTAACTGACAGTGTGTTGATGATGATGTGTGGAAGTTGCATTGACAAAAAGTCGCTATTGTCATTATTTAAGATGCAGAGAGTTATAATGGTCAGTATGATGTTGATTGAAATATAATATGAATGTGTGCAGAATACAAAGACATCATATTAATAATAATATTGATGATGACATGCAGTAGATTAATGCAACACAAGTGTCTTGTACTGTTGTCATGATGTGGAGAGTGATGACTACAGATGTTGTGTGCAGTGTCAGTGTGTCACCATATATACCACTGTCATGATCATGATGTGGAAAATGACTTGATTATGATACATGTATGCCGTGAACAGGCATTGACTAAAAATGAATTGGACAGTGTGCTGTTGTCATGATTGTATTATGTGGAGAGTGATGATGTGTGATGATGATGTATGCAGAGACAAGGTAAGATGCTATTATATGGTCATGATCATGTGGAGAGTGATGATTGTCAGTGTGATGATGATGATGTATGCAGTGGCAAGGCAAGATATGATTATCATGATCATGTGGAGAGTGATAACTGTCAGTGTCACAAGTGTCAGTGCGGTGATGATGTATGCAGTGACAAGGCAAAATATGATTATCATGATCATGTGGAGAGGAATAACTGTCACAAGTGTCAGTTGAGAGTGATAACTGTCACAAGTGTCAGTGTGATTATGATGTATGCAGTGACAAGGCAAGATACGATTGTCATGATATGTGGAGAGTGATAACTGTCACAAGTGTAAGTGTGATAATGATGTATGCAGTGGCAAGGCAAGATACGATTGTCATGATCATTTGGAGAGTGATAACTGTCACAAGTGTCAGTGTGGTGATGATGTATGCAATGACAAGGCAAGATTGTCATGACCATGTGAAGAGTGATGACTGTCAGTGTGATGATGATGTATATAGTCACAAGGCAAGATACGATTGTTATGATCATGTGGAGAGTGATAAAAGTCACAAGTGTCAGTGTGATGATGATGTATGCAGTGACAAGGCAAGGTATTGTTGCCATGGTCATGTGAATAGGTATGATGTATGATGCTTATGTGTATTATGTGACCAGGCAAGGTACTATTATCGTGATTATGCAGAGACTGAGTGAGAGAGACATGACTGTCACTGTCAGTGTGATGATGTGGAGAGTGATGACTGTCAATGATCTGACAAGGCAATGTACTATGTCATAATCATAATGTAGAGAGCAGTGACTGCCAACTGGTGTGACAAGGATTTATACATGTGTGGAACAGGAAGATGCACTCACAAGACAATGTTCTGCTGTACTGATGATGTAGAGAGTAAAAAAAAAAAACAAAAAAAAAAACAACCTAACATTATGTGTGCAATGACAATGCTGTCATGATGTGGAGAGCAATGACTGTCATTGATGTTGTGCAGCACTGACAAAGTGATAGTAATGTGTCATTATATGTAATGGAGAGTAAAAAGTGTGTGTATGATGTGTGTATATATATATATATATATATATATATATATATATATATATATATATATATATATATATATATATATATGGCAATGGCAATGTTCTGTTGTCATGATGCGGAGAGAGAGTGATGCCTGATGATAATGATGTGTGCAGGTCACAGTGATAAGGTGATTTGCCATAGTTGTGGGGTGGAGCTTTACGACTGGAGTGAAGATGCTGATGTGTGGATGACCCATGCTGCTGTGTCTCCCACCTGCCTTCACGTCATCAACAGCAAGGGCGAGGACTTCATCACTCAGGCTTTAAACCAACAGGTATTTCGTGTGTGTGTGTGTGTGTGTGTAGACATGTGTTTATGCAGTTGTGTGTGTGTGTGTGTGTGTGTGTGTGTGTGTGTGTGTGTGTGAAATTTAAATATCCTTTGCAAAGTGCACCTGGTTACTTTTTTCTGATGCGTCATGCTTTATCATTCGACTAGAACCACAGTGAAAAGTTCTAGAAGTCTTTTAACTTGTTATAGAAATTAGAATGATTTTAAAATCAGTTTTATTTTTCAACTTACTATGTGTTATGGTCAGTCAAATATAAAGATATTGACAATGTATCATGCCAGTTTCCTTTTGTTGTTAACATCAAATTTTGTAAGCATGCATTGAATAATTGATACAAAAGAATTCAATACAATGAAATATTTACACTTAGTTTTTTTACATAAAATTTCCTCTGTAATTTCACTTGCTGATTTATTGTCAGGTTCTGGCTGAAGTAAAATATCCCAAGGATTCCAGTTGTGGTAAGTGCTTTTTATATTTTATTCTTTATTCTGAAATGGCTTAATAATAAATATTACATTTTTATAATGTAATAGAAATGATATTTTAGTTTGATTCATATATGATGGAAGCCTGGTGATACTAATATATTCATCAAAACTGACACATTTTTAATCCAAATTAGTTTAAAATTTAATTATGTCATTACACAGTTGTGTAAAATTATGTCAGTTTATGTTTTGTTTTTAACTGAGCTGGAGGTTTAGACACACATGCAGGTGAGATTGCTCTGTTTGATAATTTATATACATACATGTGTACATATATACAAATGTACAGTAGTTTACTTAATCATCTGATGACATGCCCTCAGATGTTAAAATCAGCGTACAAGATTTTTAGTCCTTGCTGAAATTCTGTTTAACCAGTCATTAAAATAAACTGCTTTCAACGCTTTCAGTCTTGTATAATCTGCAATCTCATTCAGTGTCAGTTGTACTATATTAATACATGACGTTGCAGCACAATACTTCTTTTATGGTATTAATGAACAACAAGATATGTGATAAAACTGCGTGTTGTTTATTGACAGGTGGTATCAGTGGCAGTAGTCATGCGGTGGGGGAGGAGCCAGGGTCGTCAGTCCTGGACATGACAGCTGTCAAGGCAGCCCTTGCATGTGGGTACACCCTCCCGCAAATCCAACATGCTATCGTCAAGTTTTTCTGTCAAACTAGTGAGTTTGGACAGTGCTTACACACAGCTTAGATTTCATTACAGGGTACTTCTGGCTTTACTAGTGATTGTGAATAGCTGTTCAGACATTTGTGTTTTTATTGCTGAAGGTGGGTTATGACATGGATGCAGTATACCCACTTGTTAGATGGAACAGTGGATTATAATGTAGCATCAAGCATTATTTTCTTCTTTATTTATTCTTCATTATTTTGGTGATAAATATATAATTACAGATTTATTTATTTGATGATTGAATGCAGTGGATGCGTAATTTAACGTCAAGCATTATTTTCTTATTGATGATTGAATAATTGATCAGTTTATATAGTCTTACATAAGACACATAGTTGAATATGTGCATTCATGAAGTGTGTGAGAGTGCATGTGTGTCTTGTTTAATGAAATAGAATAATAAAATCTGATAGTGATACTGATAGCTGTTTTCAAGGCTTAGGAATGCTTGAGTATACTGGTATTATCTGGCATTGAAATTCATTTATTTATTTATCTATTTTTTTTAGATATCATTACAAAATTTTGATAAAATCACTGCCAGATATTAAGACAAACTGATTTTTTTGACACATTATCACCATACTTGAGTTGTGAAGACAATGTCCACACTGACGACAGAGATGATAATGACCACTGTCTCTGCAGGCCTATCATTTACCAATGCAGTTTCTGTTACACAGGCCGCTATCCTAATGAAGCCATCCTGAAGGCTTCCTTGAAGGCTGCTGATGAGAACCACATCACCATCTGCAGGCAGCAACAGGTGGTCCAGCAGAAAGACACACAGCTGCAGCAACAAGGAGCACAGCTGCAGCAACAAGGAGCACAGCTGCAGCAACAAGGAGCACAGCTGCAGGAAAAAGAGCAGGTGTGTAATGTGTCATCGGTTTATCATATTAAGGAATGATACTAAGGATGTAATACTTTTTATTTTGTTTACAGACATTTTGCTTGTGAGTGTGCATGTATGTTTGTATACATGTATGTGTGTCAGTGTGTGTCTTTGAAGTAGATGATTGCATGTCTTTTCAGATGAGCTCCTAGCTTATTAAACCTGGGTAGTATCAGGCACCATGAAAAAAACATCCCAAAATTAATCATGCTGCTGACACAGTCTGTATCCATGACATACTGGTCATCAGTAGTGACACTAATTACTTCACTACAGCAGCTGGAAGGTCAACATTAGCTACAACTGTCTTTCTTTTATGTTCAGTACCCACAGACTTGCCAGTTGATACATTTTGAGCATAGCATGCTCTGCTGATTTTCAGAATGATACACTGCTGTGCTCACTACAGAATTTCGTGCTGAAGTGAAAAAATATCAAGCAGTAATGATATATTTAAAAAAAAAAAAAAGATACTGAGGCAAACTTGGGATCATTAGCCTGCGGAATTAGTGGCGCATAATTGTCAGTTTATATTTTTCTATACTTCTGTTCTTTAGGATACTGTCGTTGAGACTGATTCCTGGCCCTCAACTCCATCTTGTTGAAAACAAACTAAAAACAACAACAAAGAGGAAGTGGCAACAAAGGCGAAGAAACAACCAGCCACACAGTGTTACTGTAAAGCTTATAGCTAGGAATATTGTCAGTGAGCTCAAACCATGTATTCTATGCTGTGTGTCAACATAGCTTAAAAGCGAAACTATCTCTGGCTTTCCATCTGCAGTCTTGCATGCATATCAGCTTCTGTGTGGTGTGTTTGGCAAGCGTTTACAGTTTTGGTTGTGAAATGATAAAAACTGTAATGAAGTCAGAAGGAGTTTAAAAAAGTAAGATTTTATCCAAAGGTTGCCAACACAATGAAGCAGTGAAATGAAGATCAGTGTGGTCAGGATTGCCTGGCTTGGGAGGAAATGTTTCCTTTCCTTTCCCTTTAGTTTAACTAAACATTGTTTTTGATAGTGAGCATAAAGCATGATTTAATTACACATACTTAACCGTGACCCACTAGTGCAGACTCCAGCAGGGGTCTGATTCCTGTCCTGTGCAAACTACTACCCGCCAATGCGGAGAAAACGAAAGTAGCTACGGCCGATCCATGATTTCGATCAGTCAGTGTAGTTTTAAATTTAATCTTCTTTTTGTAGTAACTCTGTGATATTTATACAGATATTTTTGATTAGTGCTTTATAGATTGAATTGAAAGTGAAATGATCTCTGCCTTAGATCTTTTTCAGCCATTTTACTGTGTCAGTTTCTGCATGGAATGTTTGGCAAGTTTTTTTTTAGTTTTTGATATGAAGTGTCCAAACCAGAATGTCAGGAAAGACAGAAAAAGAGTGGAACTTTGGTAGATGTGACCATAAAATTTGCCTGGATATTTAAAAAAAATATTGCATGGATGTTAAAACAGTGACATTGAGATGAGCTGCTGTAAGTGGAATTTTTCACATTTGAATACACATCTATCAGTTTGACACACACTTGTGTGTAAATGTGAGCAAAAGATATTATTTGGGTCGACTTATAATTTACACTTTTCATTTGAGAAATCTATATGATTTTTATACTCTAACAATACATACTAATGTTGCTCTCAGGGGACAGGTCTGTGCCCAAATTTATCTTCAAGGACACCTGAGCTGCAGATGCTATAGTAAATGCATATGTTAACTTATTGTTACTGTTAATATGCTGCTTCCACAGTAAAGATGATCTTGAAGACAAGGGACACAGAGAAGATAAGGATGATTTTACAGATTTCCTTTCCAGTCAGAATGGTAATTTGTATAAAAATCACTTTTTTTGTGGTATTATTACAGACTGTTCAGACACTGCAGCATCAGCTGGATGAGACTGTCTCTCAGCTTGATGAGACTGTCTCTCAACTGAATGAAAGTTACCAACAACAGTTGGATGAGAAGGATCAGCTGAATGAAAGTTACCAACAACAGCTGGATGAGAAGGAGGAACAGCTGAGGTGGCAGGACCAGCAGATCCAGTCCCTGATGCAACAGGTTCAGCGGCTGAGAGCTGACCGCCATCACAGAGCTCCCCTGGCAGCAGGGCCACAGGGTGAGTCATGGATACTGTGCACCAGAGATGTCAGACACTGGCAGTGTTGGTCAGGAAATGTGAACAGCACTCTCAAAGATGGGTACTTGAAGTCAGTGACACTCCACTGTGTGATCCTGATACTTCTCATGTGACCCCATAGCACACTTGACTCTGGTTAGGAGTTGGTCATGGGCTGAAAAAAATCACACAATGATATGCTTGTCTTTGGTTATGATTCATTTATCTCAGATTCATTAACAAGCAACAGTTAATGGGTTCTGTGCAGATTCAGAATGGATCTGTTGGTTTCTTAGGGAATTAAAAACGAAATGAAAATTTAAAAGTGATGCCACTGTTCATTGCTTGCTTTGAGGAAGTGTTCCTTGGCTTTGGGAGAAAGTTAACTATAAATATAAAATAGCATTAGAGGCTCAAATGAATGGATGAAACCTGAAGTTGTCTTTATTTGATTTCCTGACCTAGGCCTGTATGGGCTTTATATGGAGTGGATTCCAGGGATGGTGAGATGTTCGGAATGATGTTTTGAAGCTTTTTTTATGTAGTCTCACACCAGACAGCTTGCTCACCGACACCCCACTCTTTCAACAGGTGATGGTTTCAACAATGCCCGACCCGGAAATGCTGGAGATGGGGGTCACTCTCTGGTGTGCAAGATCTGCATGTCAGACAAACCCCGAATGATTTTCCTGCCCTGCGGCCACCTCTTCTCTTGTGCCGAGTGCACCAGTCGTCTGCCTGACAAACGCTGCCCTGTCTGTCGCCAGGATATCTCTGAAGTGCTGCCTGCCTTTGTGGCCTAGGTCACACAGATGCTGTGTGTGTCTCTGACTTGGAGTTGTATTATATGTGGATCAGTTCACACCTCTGTGTGTGTACTTGAGTTTGTGAATATGTATCATATGCAAAATGACTGATCTGAAAAAAAAGAGGAAAAGTGTACAGGTGTATACTTTGATATGTACAATAACATTTCACCTATTCACAGCCTTTGGTGCACATGCACGCACAGACACACATGCACACATGCATGGACACACTCACAGACACACTAAATACACACACCCAAATACAGACACACAGACACAGACACACACACACACACACACACACACACACATGCATATCAGAAGGCAGACAGATGAAATGGTTGAGTTCTGTTGGTGAGTGCAATATGGCTTGGTGCAAGCTCTTCTCAGTGTGATGTGTTTTATGTATGAAAGTTTGGGAATGAACCAGTGGTGGGTTTTCTGTTAATTGGATCGTGAATTTTCTGCCTATACTGTTATCTTTGCAGCACTTATTTTTGGATATGGAATGGTAATGTTTTATGCTTGATATATAAGCATTCTTCTTGGTTTTTAAACTTTGCATATTAGGTACACATTGTTTTGAATAACTTATATATTAAATTGACATTTTTTTTTTTTATTGGTTTTAAACAGAACATCTTTCATATCTTGGATCAAATAAAACAAAACTCAGCAAATAAAACAGAATTCATTTGTGCATATTTATATTTTGAAAGAAAACAATTTTTTAAATTAAATTTTTAGTCTTTGTGAAGAGAACAATGTTTTAAGATACACATGCAGATAATCTGTATGACAGCTTTTATGTCAGCTATTTGTAATTGTAAGTATATTGTAAATAACTAAGACAAAAGTACAGACATAACTTTTCAAATTGAACAATGTGTGTTGAGAATAGTTTATGTAAGTATATTGTATATAACTCATATATTACAAATGTATGTCTAATTTGAAGAGTTTTTGTAAGTACGAGGGTCATTCAATAAATAAGGTGAATTTTTCGGTATAAGGACTTCTAATACAGATAGAAGCTTACTTTTTTTCATTTTTTTTTTCAACGTAGTCTCCCAGCACTGTCACACACTTTTCCCATCTGTGCACAAGCTTCCATATTCCCTCAGCGTAAAAATCTTTGGACTGATGTCTCAGCCAGTCGCTCACAACACTTTTGACTTCATCGTCACTTTCAAACTTCGTGCCTCTCGTGAACGCTTTCAAGGGACCAAACAGGTGAAAGTCTGAAGGGGCAAGGTCTGGGCTGTAAGGGGGATGAGGGAGCAGTTCCCAGCCCAGCTCGTTGATGGTCTGCACCGTTCGGGCTGCTGTGTGAGGCCTTGCATCTTTGGCACCCACCGGCAGCTGACCTTCGAGTAGCCAAGGTCATCATGGACAATTTTGTGTGCTGTCCCAACAGATAAGCTCAAAGTCCTTGCAATGTCATCCACTGTCACCCTTCTGTTAGACTGAATGAGGTCATTGACTGATTCGATCACCTCAGGAGACCTCACTTCTGTAGGTCTTCCAGGCCTGTCTTCATCCTCAACACTGCTCCGTCCTTCTTTAAAGAAATTTAGCCCACTTGTAGACATTTTTTCGGCTGAAACATGTGGCACCATACACAGTTGACATTCTCCTATGAATTTCAACTGGTTTGCACCCTTCAGCAACCAAAAACTTGATAACTGACCGCTGTTCAATCCTGGAGCATGCTTCTTGGTCGGCCATCTTTGTTAATCGCCAAAACTCTTAAAGTTTTTTTTTAATCTGCAAAACAAATTAAATCCATGTGAAAAAGAAGTAAAACAAAAACAACAACAACAAAAAAAAGAAGTAAGCTTCTATCTGTATTAGAAGTCCTTATACCGAAAAATTCACCTTATTTATTGAATGACCCTCGTATATTGTGAATAACTAATATTACAGATGCATATATCTTATGCAAATATGTGGCAGCATCTTTACATTTCTTTTTTTTTTTGTGGGTGTGGGAGGTTAAGTGGTTGGTTTGTTTTTCTTGTAAACCTGTGTGTTAGTAAGTAGTTTTGTGGAGAGAAAATTCATTTGCTTAATTTGGTACTTTTAAAGTGTTGAGCAGCTGAGATGTAAACAAAAAGCTTTTAGTGTGTTTATTTGTGTGCATGTGCCCAGGATCAGAAAGCAAAAGATCAAGGGAAGGAGTTGGAGAGAACAAAATCTTATTGAATTTTGAGAATTCATTTCTGGATTCCCCGCCCCCCCTGTAATTGAATGTAAATATGAGCCACATATAATATTAAATGCATGGGCAGCTTTTTTTAATGATGGCTTTGTAAATATCTTACCACTCCTTCTCTTGCTTGTGACTGTTTTTCTCAATTCTTTTTCTAAGCTTTGTTATGTTACAGAGTCTGTATGAACAATGTTACTGTTGATGGTGTTACTGTTAATGTGTATTCCTGGAGAATAGGGGCAGGTACTGCTCTTGAAAGAGAGAAACAAGGAGAGGGTAGTATGAAGGACTGGTCGGTTGGCTGTTGTTGTCGTTATTGCTTGAGACATGTGTTTCTTTCTGTCCATTTATTCACCAGTGTTATTGTTTGATACTGTCTCTTCCTGTCTTCGTTCATTACCCTGTCTTTTTATGTGACACATGTGTTTAAGTCTATCTGGCATTAATTCATTTACTTGTATTATTGCTTGATACATATGTATCTCCTGTCTGTCTTTCATTTGCCTGTCTTATTGTTTGATATGTGTCTCTTTCTTCCTATGAGCCTGTCTTAGATGATTTTTCACTTTGGCATTGATAAGCATCTTTCATATTCTTTTTGTTTTTTGATGTTTTTTTATCATTCATGAGCCTGGTAAAGGATGGTTTTATCAGTGGAAGTAAATTTCCTTCACATTCACATTTCACTTCAGAGAGCATTCAGCAGTCATAACCCATGTCCATGTTTCTGTTGCATAATTAGAAAGATGTGTGAAAGACGAACTTGGATGTCATCTGTTAAAAATCTGGCCTTATTGATGCCCATTTTTGTTGTTTTGGAGATCATACTTTCAGCACAAATGCAAATAAATCATCACAGTGAAGAAAGAAAGAATAACCCTTGGTTTTCATGTAATCCTGGATAAATAGCATCACCAACACCAAAACATTCAGAAGTGTAGGGCAGCTGTTTTCTCAGAGTTGGCACTGTGTTCACTGATCTTCATCAGAAATGACATGTTGTATCTGGTGTAGGTCTGTATAACTGTATAACTTGCTCTTTCATTTCATTGTAAAGTTTGCTGAAATACAAATGTAATGGAAAAAATTCACATGTGGGTTTTTGATTTTCAACTTGGTTGTGTGTGTCAATGCATGTTGATTGTGCATTCATGTTTTTGTGTCTGATGGTCAGTGGAAATGAAGAGAGAGAAAGTATTCCAACTTATTTAACATATCTACTTAATCTTATGCATGTGTACACAAACAAAGTCATAAGCTGGTCTACATACAATTTAATGCCTGTTCCTCAATTGAATAGCAAAAAACCCAAACCAAACCAAAACAAAACCAACACTATTCTCAGAATCAACACATTTTCAAGGCGCCACATGGAAACAAACCAAGGGACGCGATTTCAAGAATAACTGACATGTACATATTATCTCCCTTCTAATAGTTTGTGCACGAGAAACACAGCCAATGTCTGCTGGAAAACCACACCCGAGACCCTTCAAAAGCTTGGGGACTAAAGGTCTCAAAACACATTGAGTTTAAAGCATTCAGTTTATACACATGCGTAAATATTTTCACGCATCTTCTGTTTCTATTTTGTAATCTCAGTCGACAACAAGGCATTGCCCGATTTCCATTATTTGGCCCATGTGTTGGACAATCAACAGCAAATGCTTACCAGTAGCTAAACCAACTAATACACAAACAGGTGTGTGTGTGTGTGTTTACACACGCGAATATGCACACGTGTTCACACGGCTGTGGCCGGTGGTCTAGTCACTGACTTGAGTGAGGGAAACGGGAAGATGGGTTGAACGAAAAATTATAAATTTTCATTTCATTTTGTACAAGTCAAAAGTGTCCCCTCACGTACAGACCTACTGCAGGCCGATGCTCTGCGCATACGCTGCCGGGATCTGCCCCAGGATAATTGTTCCGAGAGCTCCATCTGCCCCATCACAGTGAGTTCCTGTCAACTGATGGTCATTGGCGTCGGCAGATTCATGGCGGACTGTTCAAGCGTTGGAGCGGTGCTCAGTGTTAGCGGTCTCGAAGTTGGAAGGGACGTTCACCCGACCTGGCTCCCGCGTAACAAAGAGATGTTATTGTTGTCAGTATGCCTAGTGGGCTTGGTAGGTGTTGCCCTGTGCGCGTATACTGAATCAGAACTGACAGGCACCACGTACTGAACTCCACTGTCGGACACTGTGATTCACTACAGGTCTACTTCTTATTCTTCCTTTTCTTCTTCTTCTTCCTCGCCAGTGACCACAATCATCATTTTGATTATTCTGTCACTTGTGCAGGGTCTCGTCCGATATCAGGGCTCATGACGGATGACCTGACATTGGTAGCTTTCCTTCGGGGAAAAAGAAAGAGAAAAAAAGTAGAGAGGAGAATTTCTTCCTTTGGCTCGAGTGAGAGCCAGCACTTCACGAACATGTTGCTCATGTTGTGGATCGCAGAACAAACTGTTTCGTGAGGACTTTGTAGTGCCCATCATCAATCAGCAGTCTGACTCGTGAAAATCAATGTCTGTATTTTAAACATATGAAAGTGTACGGCATCGTCAGTAGTAGAAGGAAAAATGTCAACAAGTTTCCAGTCAGAGACATATTGTCGCCGGCCATTGATATCCAATACAATTTTCCTATTTCTTTGTGTCACGAGCATGCGCATATACAAAAATATATAAGCATACCTACTACCCGTTCGTAAATAGGTAAGAAAAAATGAACTGGAAAAGGCATAGTAATACAAAGACTCTGTGCGCGCGCGTGTGTGTGTGTGTGTGTGTGTGTGTGTGTAGTGCGTGTGCACGTGCGTGTGTATGTGTGTGCAGTGCGTGCGCACGGGCGCGCGTGTGTGTATGTGTGTGTGCGCGCGCGCGTGCGTGTGTGCGTGAGTCAGTGTCTACATGTGGCAGCCTCTTTGTGTGTGTGTGTATGTGGATATATGTATACATGTGTGTGTGCTTGGAGAGAGAGAGAGACAGACAGAGACAGAGACAGAGAGATTTTAATGAGAGGGCCACCGACCTCCTGTGTGTGTGTGTGTGTGTGTGTGTGTGTGTGTGTGTGTGTGTGTGCTTGGAGAGATAGAGAGAGAGATGATGATGATGATGATGTTTCAGTGAAGAAACACAAAAGGTTCATTTCAATGGGGGAGTTGATGACGCTGTGAGCGCAGTTTAAAAACTATATACAGAAAGCTTTGACACGGTCTCGTCGTCATCAGCTCCCATCAGTGCAGGCAAATTATGAGTCTTGGACTCAACCGGAAAGATGGAGTCTCCCGTCGGACCGACGGATGAGTAGGCAGGCAGGCTTATCTGTCGGTGTGTGTCCTCATATGGGAGAAGAGTCCGATTCTGGATGCGCAGCACTTCCCACAGGTGTTGCAAGGAGAAACGTCTCCAGAAGTTGAGCCCTGCTTCCTTCACTCACGCTTCTCCTTAATCAGTAGCCAGCGTTCTCTTGTTTTCAAACGTCTTTATGCCACTAGAGCACAGCATCCTCCAGCGAGAGCAGTCAAGGACATCAGTTTCCCAGGAAGCAATGTCTATGTCACAGGCTTTGAGGTTTGTCTTCAAGGTGTCCTTGAAGCGCTTGCAGGGTCTTACAAGTTCGCGGTGGCCTTCCTTCAGCTGGCCATACAAGAGCATCTTCAGGATCGTGCTGTCTGTCATGCGGACAACGTGTCCTGTCCAGGCTTTCGATGCTGGGCAGGCCACTCCTCTCTAGGACCTGGAGGTTGGAGACCCTGTCTTGCCACTTTATCGCGAGAGTCTTTCGTAGGCATCTCTGGTGAAACTGCTCAAGTTGTTGAATGTGACGACGATACGTCGTCCATGTTTCACAGCAGTACAACAAGGTGCGGGTCAGCACAACAGCTCTGTTGAAGGGCTAGCTCGTCGTTCCGACATTAGCCTGGTTGCCTGACCTGCACAGGTGACTTTTTTTTTTTTTTTTAGTGAAGAGGAGTCGTGCAGTCCATTTCCCACTCTCTCGCCTACCGACGGTCACACTCCCACAGGTGCAGACACTGCCACGTGTAGAATGGCCTCGGCAGGTGCAGGTTTTTTCTTCGGAGTTCCGTCTCCTAGGAGGACTTCCAGCCAATGATAAGAGCTCCCCCTGCCCTTTGGTCATCCTCTTCCGCCTTCACAGCCGTTGGGAAAGGTTTCCTCCTCCGCCTGGTCCGTCGTTGGGAGACTTCACATGCGGCAGGTAGTACTGGGTTACATGGTACCAGTAGCAAGGGCTATGCTCCTGACCTGACCAAGGTGAACCTATTGAACAGGTCAGTGATCATAATGTTCTGGAGATCATAAATTTATTGACAACAATCTCACTTGGAATCCTCACATAAATTCCCTTTGCAAAAATACAGCACAGAAAACCCATCAACTATCCAAAATGAAATATTTCCTTGACCTCCACTCACAGAAATTATGTTTTCAAGCACACATCAAGTCTCCAATTGATTATGCATCAACAGTACGGGACTCCGCAAGTGCGAACACCATGAAGCCATTACTGAATCATCATAAACGGGGATTCAAGCTGGTACTCCTTAAAAGGACTTCCCTTTTAGACTCAGACTATAAACAAGTGAATATTATCCCACTAATCCGTAGATTAGAGTACAATAAAGGAATCATGATGCATAAGATTATGATAGCACCACTGTGACCAACATTGATAGATAAATTTTCTGTACATTCATCAAGGACGCCCCCCCCCCCCACTCCCCCCCGGCCCCACAAAGTCCATATCCTAATCCCAAGAATTGACTTGTTCAAATCCAGTCTGGCGCCACCCAATGGAACTCACTCCCCAGAAACAATTAAACAACACCATTGCCCAACTACCTTAAAAAAACGTTGCCTTTCCCACCTTATGCCATAATGTGTTATGTGAATCGTTCATTTTAATGATACTGTTTGTCACATGTATATGGTTGACTGAGAACCTCCCTCACCCATCATCCCCCATTCTGGCCCGTGGTGCGGTGTGTGTTGTGTGTGTTTGTTTCTTTCATTTTGTTCACTGATTTTTTCCTATGCATTTTACTAACACCATGCTTGTGTTTGTATGTCATGTGTCAGTGTGTGTGTGTGTGTGTGTGTGTGTGTGTGTGTGTGTGTGTGTGTGTGTGTGTGTGTGTGTGTGTGTGTGTGTGTGTGTGTGTGTGCGCGCAGTGTGTGTGTGTGTGTGTGTGTGTGTGTGTGTGTGTGTGTGTGTGTGTGTGTGTGTGTGTGTGTGTGTGTGTGTGTGTGTGTGTGTGTGTATGTGTGTGTGTGTGTTCTTCTTTTTCTTCAAGTTATTTTATTTTATTATTTTTAAAATTTTTGTCGGTTCTCCTCTATTATGTATTTCTACTAACACCATGCATGGTTTAATTTTATCTAGTATTGTTTAATGTAGACCCTATTCAGGGAGGGGACTGGATGTAAAAAAGTATACCATTGCTTATCTATTATCCTCGAAATAAAGAATTTTGTCTTATCTTGTCTTCTCTCTCTCTCTCTCTCTCTCTCTCTCTCTCTCTCTCATTAAAGAAATCTCTCTCTCTCTCTAATTAAAGAAAATTCATTCATTCATTCATTTATTCTCTCTCTCGTCTCTCTCCGTCTGTGCCGCCGGCCAGCCAGTGAAGTGTGTATATCTCATTATTGGTACATATCTGAGGCTTACTGTGTGCCATGTCAAATTGTAGGTATACCACAATGTTTCCGGATCTTATTTTCATCTTTTTTCATTGAAATATTATTTGGATGATTCTTACCAGTTTCACTTCAGTCTAACTGAATTTTATTATGAATTCAAGTTGCGCGCACTGCTTCAATCTTCAGCATGTTGTTTAACTTGATTGTCGCATTCCGTTTCACGATCTGTATTATTTTGCCGGAGCCTATACGCTTACGGGCGCCGCTTCGCCTTTTTTTTTTCTTCTTCTCCGGTATCGCCGGATGTCAGTGTACACTGTTTTCGATTTTAGTGACGTCGTTATAATTTGTACCCGATCGATCGGTCCCTCTCCCAGTCTGCCCCAGCATGTCTCTCTCTAGTATGTCTTTGTCTCCGGCCGGCCCCTCTCTCTGTCGATCTGTTCTTTTCTTCTTATATCGAACCTGATCAGTACTGAGTTGAAAAAGCAGTAACATTTATGATTATCTCATTATCCTCGTAAAATTCACTGTGATTCGGCCCGGCATCACTCATCACTGAAGTTGATCAGTTCTCCGCTCTATCTCTCTTTAGTGTCGTCAATGATTTGATGATGAACACCGTCTGAGGGCTGCTAAAACCATCAGTCATACAGTAAACAATAAAAAGTCCCAAATTGTTATATTTAGAAATTGATGACTTCAGGAGAAAATTGCCCGAACACTGACTTATCAACTGAACTGACTGATCGACTTGCCTATCGGATCCATCAGTGTTAAAAACGGCCACTGTGATACAGTAATGGAAACCGCATTCTACTCAAAGCGTTTAGAACGCCATAGAGATATCAAAAAGATATAAAAGAAGTGAATAAAACTGGGTATCAAGCATTCTTATCGCATTACATGTTTCGTGATTTGGTTACGTATGAAAAAAAAAACGTGAACGATTTATATTGTGTGATTATCAAGTTGATTATTTTGACCATCATCAGCAAGACTGTAAGAGCACTGCAATGATCATAATTATGAGATCGATTCTCATTACATTTTACATTCAGAAGCCTTCGTGGCCATCCACAATATCCGAACGATTTCAAAAAGTTCTCGCGAGTTGGACAAAAGCATGCGGTCACGTTTATTGTTTACAAACCAAGCCCGTGTCAAAAATGAGGTCGCAAGTTTTCTGGCTTATGTCCCTTACTTGACCTCCACCGGAAAGGTTGAAAAATGCACCAAACATGGCGGACTGCTAAACAAAACTATACTTCTTGAATTCTTGTGATAAAATTGGATAATATACTATATAGTGTTGCGTTCAGTGAAGTGTTTATGTACATTTTGGGTATAAATAATTCAAATCCTGCTAAGGAAAATGCCTTCCAAGTCGCTGTGTAGGCTGTCTTCCTTTGCAAAGTGGCCGATGCCAAGTGATACTTGCTCTGGCATCTCCAATACCGCTTTTGCTTCCAAAGCTGCAGGTGCTTATTTTGAACGTACCGCTGACAGTATCAGTGATGAAGTGATGTGCCAGTCATGTGCAGTGCAGTTCTCAGATTGGAGTAGTGATTTGTCGGGAAGTGACTGCAAGTTGTACGAATCGCCGGCTGCAGTGCACAGGGTTATCAGCCCCAGATGTCCAGCACTGAATCCATCAGACGAGAGTACGATGACGGAAGACAGTTTGCAGATTGACTTGCTACGTTTAATGGATAATCCATACAGCAGATATTTACCCTGTCGTATTCAGACAAGCAGCATGACACCGGAACAGTCACCGCATCCAACGAACATTCACAGAACAGCAAGAGCTCAACGAGTGCTTTTCCCAGAGCCGCAGCAGCACCAACAAGACGGAGATGAAAATCATCAGAATTCAGAAGCTGATGTTCCTCAGGGTGCTGCCACACCAAACGCGGTGGCTCAACCAAGTGTCCTGGATCAGACACCCATCACACATCCTTTCAAGCCAAAGTCAGGGAATTATGACCATCTGTTTGCCAGTCACCGCCTTCACACATTCCCTCAGCCCATCGTCAACACCAAGTACCAGACATGGGCAGAAGAAGGGTTCATTTTCAGGAGAGAGCAGCAAGATGTCATGTGTGTTTACTGTGGAACTGTGTTGGTTCTCAATGGACATCAGCCTAGTGCTGTGCACAGAAAGGTGTGTCCCTCATGTCCATTTGTGATGGGTTTTGATGTGGGAAACATTTCACAGAAACAAGAACAGTGTATCAGACTGGTTTATTTTAAGCAGCAGGCGGCCAGGAAACAAAAGAACTCTGAGATGAAAATCAAATATGTGCAGTATCAGAAGGAAGAAGAGAGGCTGGGTAGTTTCCAAGGCTGGCCTAAGATGTGTGTCAAAATCTTTCCGTCTCATATCATGGTCTCTGCTGGATTTTTCTACAGTGGTAAGATTGTACATTAATTTTATTAAATCGTTTCCTTTCTTCTGTCTTGTTTTTGTTGTAATTATCATTATATGTTATTATTGTTTGTGGTGTTTTTGGTGTGGGAAGCGTCATGTTTATCATTCCAAGTTGTTTTGTGTGTGTTTGTGCGTGTGCATATGTATATTAGTATATATATATATGTGTTTGTTTGTGTGTGTGTTTGTGTGTGTGTGTGTGTGTGTGTGTGTGTGTGTGTGTGTGTGTGCATACTCAGAAGCATGTGTAATTTTACTGAGAGACCCTTCATGTGTGTGTGATCATGTTAATTTATGATATTTATATAATGTGGAGAGCAGGGTTTTGGTATTTTTATTTACAACATGGGTTATTGGAGGATTGAGCCTGGTTCAGTGGTTGTCAAACTGGTGCATGTGTGCTAATGGCCAACACATCATAGATCTGTGTTAGTCACTGTGTGTATGTGTGCGTATGCATGTGCATGCTTGTGTGAGTATGCACGCATGTGTGTATGTGTACACAAGTTCATTGAAGGTGGGTCATTTTTGACTTACTTGTGTAAACAAAGTGAGTCTATGTTATATAACCTGGTGTTCGGTTGTGTGTGTGTGTGTGTGTGTCTGTGTGTCTATGCATCCATAGTAGGAAAAAACAACAACTTCACAGTCATACCAACAATACTAACAGGTTGTAAGTCTCTCGATTTCAGCTGTATTTCCGAATCATTAACAGTTCATTTCATTGATGTTGGTTCCATACACTGAACACCACTGTTACCCCTTTGCAGCTTCCCGATTGGTGAGAATACACCATGACCTTGTTTTTCTTGTTCTCAATTAAAAGCAAAGAAATGCACATTCTGGACAGAACAAATACAGTGACACTGACTACATTATTGTTGTGTTTACTGCATATGAATATTCTGAAGTGGACACTTAACTGGAATGAACAGAAAAGAAAATTTGAATCGATCATTTCACTGGCTCGTCTACACGGCATTGGTCAGTGCAGATCTTGACAAAATATGTTGCAAAGCCTGATGCGATAGCAATGTCTCCTTTACCGCCGAATTAAAAGAATTTCTTAAGTAATTATTGATGTGTTTACTGCATGTGAATGTTTTAAAGTGGATACTGATTACTGAATTAATTAGAATGAACAGAAAAAAGAAATTGAATGGAAGGTGTCGTAGTTTCTCAGTGAGTGGAAAGACAAAACTTGTGGATCATGGATCTCTGCAGATAGATCTACAAAACTAGACATATATTGCAGTGTTTTTGAGGCGATGGGAACATCTTCTTTACCGTGGACTTGAAAGAAATTTTTTTAAATGTCCGAGATATACCAAATTAACATGATTTAAACTGCGTTATGACTTTGATTGCCACTGTCGATTCATTCCACCAAAAGTACATGCTCAAATATAATTTTTGAACATCAGCACTAAACCCGCATTAGCGCAGTGGGTAAAAACACTCATTCTCAATCCCAACATCCATGGTTCCAATCTGCATTGAAGCCTTTTTTAAAAATCTTTTTTATTATTTTTTTTTCAGAAAGCTGTGTATATATATATATATAATTAATATATATATATATATATATATATATATATACCGGTATATAATAACGAATAGAGAACACATTTCAACAAACTAATTTTTAATTTTTAAAAGTTTTTATTAATATTTTTCTTTAAGTGTGTATCACAAGTGAGTCTTCAAAGTTGGAGGCCTTGCCTTTCTTGTTCTTAATTTCAGTCATGAATATGATCTGTGAACTTATTATTTTTTAATTGATTGATTGATATGGATACTTATATGGTGCCTATACTTGGTTGGAGACCAAGCCCAAAGCGTTTTACAAACACAGGGTCATTTACACAACAGGCTGCTTACCTGGGTAGAGCCGACTGACGGCTGCCATTGGGTGCTCATTATTCGTTTCCAGTGTCATTCAGTCAGATTTCAGGCATGCACACATACACACTCAGACAAACATGTAACATTTAATGTGTAAAAATCAAATGCTTCAATATTATATAGTATTTTGGATACCCTGTATGTGTCTATCATATGATAGACTGTCAAGGCTTAGGTTAAGCATCTGCACCTTTTAGAAAGTATTTTTAGATTAAAAGCAGATCTAATGTAGTGAATATATGGATAATTCTAGTATTTCTACGTACAATAGTCTAACACCTCCTTAGTTATGGACATACATGTGTGTGTACATGTGTGTGTGCGTGTGTGCATACATGTGTGTGTGTGCATGTATATGTTTAGTTTAGCTTAGTTAGTTCATTGTTTGAAAAAGGGTTTGTTTTGTTTTGGTTCAGGTGGCTGAGCAATGACTGTTGCTGATGTGTGCAGTCACAAGATGACTTTCTGTGGTCATGAAGATGTAGAGAGTGATGACCGTGAATGATTTTGTGTGTGTGTTGGCCTTGATGACAATACAGTGTTTTATTTCATGATTTTGTGTGTTTCGACAATACATTGTTTTATTTCATGATCAGGAGATCATTGGCTGTCATTGTGATGATGATTGATATATGTGCAGCCAGCACTGACAAAATGATGTTCATGTTCTGCCAGATTGACATGATGATGTAGAAAGTGATGATGATCAGTGTGATAATGATCAATATGTGCTGTGACAAGGTGATGACTGTTGAAAATGATGTGTGTAGTGACATGGCAGTGTACCATTGTCATGATGTGGAGAGCAATGACTGTCAATGACAAGGTGATGTTCTGTTCTATTGTCATGACAGTGGGAGAGATGACTGATACTAGTGTCAGTGTGATGATGATGTTTGCAGGGTACAGTGACAAAGTGGTGTGCCACAGCTGTGGGGTGGAGCTTTACGACTGGAGTGAAGAAGCTGATGTGTGGATGACCCATGCTGCTGTGTCTCCTACCTGCCTTCACGTCATCAACTGCAAGGGCGAGGACTTCATCACTCAGGCTTTAAGCCAACAGGTATTTCATGTGTGTGTGTGTGTGTGTGTGTGTGTGTGTGTGTGTGTGTGTGTGTGTGTGTGTCCCTTGCAAAGGGCAAAGTCTTTTTTCATATATAACTGATGCACAATGTTTTCTAATTATAACAGTATAAGTGAAGTATTTTTTAAGTAAATTGTTGTGAATTTTATCACTATTTTCTAAAATTTGAATTTGCTGTGTTGATCCTTCCACTAGTTCCAGTCAGTTAAATGTAAATCTATCTTTAAGATGTTCTCAATGTATCATGCTATGATTGTTTAATTGTAAGCATGCAATTTTGCAATCATACAATATAAAATTTACAGTTCTCTGACATTTCATGTGCTGATTGATTGTCAGGTCCAGGCTGAAGTAAGATATCCCAAGGATTTCCATGCTGGTGAGTGTTTTGAAATATATTCTTCATTCTGAAGCTATGGCTTCCTGATATATACTTGTGATACTTTCATAATATAACAGTAGTTTAGTCCGATTCTTTGTATAGTATGAAAACCTGGTGAAGCTGTACTTTATTGCATTCATGAAAACTGACACGTTTCATTCAAATTAATGAAGATAAAAATATATTATTATGTTTGTTTAAATAAACTTGTGAACATGAGGTTGTCTGTCATGCAGGTAATAATGCCATGTTTGAATACTAGTATTATGTAATATGCAAGCACGTACAATAGTATACTTAATTATCTGATGAAATGCCCTCAGATGTTAAAATCAGTACATGTGTACAAGATTTGAACACCACTCTTTGCTGAAATTCTGTTTAACCAGTCATTGAAATAAACAGCTTTTGACACTTTCTGTTTCTGCTCATCTTTGTTTTCCTGAAATCCATTTCTCATTCAGTGCCAGCTGCATTAAATTCATTTACAAAATGATATTGCAATTCCTTTTGTTTTTATAATATTCATACATGTACATCAAAACAGTCATACCTGATGAAGATGTATGTTGTTGATTGACAGGTGATATCAGTGGCAGTGGGGGTGTGGTGGGGGAGGAGCCAGGGTCGTCAGTCCTGGACATGACAGCTGTCAAGGCAGCCCTTGCATGTGGGTACACCCTCCCACAAATCCAACATGCTATCGTCAAGTTTTTCTGTCAAACTAGTGAGTTTGGACAGTGATTACACACAGCTTAGATTTCATTACAGGGTAGTTCTGGCTTTGCTAGTGATTGTGAATAGCTGTTCAGACATTTGTGTTTTTATTGCTAAGGTGGGTTTTGATACAGATGCATTATGTATGATTGTTAGATGGCACAGTGGATGCATAATTTAGCGTCAAGCATTGTTTTCTTTAACATTGTTTGGCATCATATGTTTATAGATTGATTTATTTGATGAATGAATAATTGATCAGTTTACAGTCTTGCAACAGATACATAGAAACATATACATGCATGAAGTGTATGTGTGAGTGTGTGTGTGTGTGTATGTGTGTGTGTGTGTGTGTGTGTGTGTGTGTGTGTTCTGCAATCAAATGATTTTTCTGATAGTGATATGTCTGTTTTAAAGGTTAAGGATTGCTTTATTATATTGGTACCTTCTGGTATTGACAATTACTATAAACAATTCAAAATGTTTGTAAAATTATTGATATAAACTGAAGTTTTTTCATGCTAGTTGTGTTATGAAGACATTGTGATGTTGACCATTGACTCCGCAGGCCTACCATTTACCTTGGCATTCTTTCTGTTACACAGGCCGCTATCCCAACGAGGCAATCCTGAAGGCTTCCTTGAAGGCTGCCGATGAGAATCACATCACCATCTGCAGGCAGCAACAGGTGGTCCAGCAGACCTTCACACAGCTGCAGCAACAAGGAGCACAGCTGCAGCAACAAGGAGCACAGCTGCAGCAACAAGGAGCACAGCTGCAGCAGACCTTCACGCAGCTGCAGCAGAAAGACACACAGCTGCAGCAGAAAGACACACAGCTGCAGGAAAAAGAGCAAGTGTGTAATGTGTCATCAGTAATATAATACCAAGAAATGACATTGTAATACAATACTGTCTTGTCTACAGACATTCTTGTGTGTAGGTGTACATGTTTAGGTATACATATGTGTGTAGGCGTTTCTCTAAGACTATCCATGAAGTAGATGACTTTGTGGCAATTGTCTTTTCATTTGAGCCCACAGCATAAGATAGGATCAGGCCACAGACCAAAATGACCCACAGTGATATGCCCCTGGTGGTATTGGAACTCACGACTTCCTGCTTAACAGTCTGTGATGTCAGTCACTTTGCCATCGCAGTTTATAGACCAACTCTTTGTTTTTTTTAACTGTATCTGTGTGGAATGTTTATCAAGTTTTTTTTAGAATATAGTTTTTGTTATGAAGTGTCCAAGCGAGAATGTTAGGAAAGACATAAAAACAGTGGAACTTGGGTAAATATAATCATAATGATTGCAGGATATTGAAACAAAATTGCCTGAACAATAAAACTGACATTTTGATCTATGTGAGCTGTCTTTGGTTGAGCTTTCGCATTGAGCCCACAACTATCAGTTCAACAAAAACTTGTGATTGACTGCAAGTAAAAGACATAATGTGGTTGAGCTTCTGTTTGTACAGTTTTCATTTGAGAAATCTGTATGATTTTTATGTTTAAAAAATTGATAAATACAAATGTTGCTCTCAAGTCTGTATCCAGTTTTGTCTCCCCAAAAACCAGAAAACTTGAAAAGTAGTTATACATTTTGCTGTAATAGTTAAATGCATTTTTTAAGTTAGTCACTGTTGCATCCACAATAAAGATGATCTTGAAGACAAGAGATACAAAGATGATACAGATGTTTTCACTTTTTTACTGTCAGAATGGTATTGTTGCATTAAAAAAACATGTTTTGGTACTGTTGCAGACTGTGCAGACACTGCAGCATCAGCTGGATGAGAAAGAGACTGTCTCTCAGCTGAATGAAAGTTACCAGCAACAGCTGGATGAGAAGGAGGAACAGCTGAGGTGGCAGGACCAGCAGATCCAGTCCCTGATGCAACAGGTTCAGCGGCTGAGAGCTGACCACCATCACAGAGCTCCCCTGGCAGCAGGGCCACAGGGTGAGTCATGGATACTGTGCACCAGAGATGTCAGACACTGGCAGTGTTGGTCAGGGAATCTGAACAGCACTCTCACTGATGGGTCTGTTGACTGAATGACACTCAACTGTGTTGTCATAATCTTCTCACTTGAGCCTGTTGCGCATTTGACTTTCAATAGGAGCTGGCCATGGGCTGAAAAAAAACCCCACACTGTTGTGTCTGTCTTTGGATATGAATCATTGACCTTCCAGTTGTCAGTTATTGACAGTTAATGGAGTATGGAAGATTTAGAGTGGATCTGTTGCTTTATCAAGGAATTAACAACTGATAAAAATCATGCAGTGTTATAGTTGTTGATTATTTGCTCTGAGGAAGTGTTTATTAGCTTTGAGAAAAAGCTGTAGCATTCGAAGCTCAAAGTTATGGAAGTTGAAGAATGAAACCTGAATATGGACAATTTGTCCTTTGTTTATTTGATTTCCTGAACTAGCCCTTATATCAAGTGGATTCCAGGGAAGATGGGATCTGTGGAATGTCTTTTTTTTTTTTTTTTTTTTTTTTTGTATGTTTTGAAGCTTTTTCAAATAAGTCTCACGCCAGACATGTTGCTTACTGAAACCCCACTCTTTCCCACAGGTGATGGTGCCAGCAGTGCTAGACCTGGAATTGCTGGAGATGGTGGACACTCTCTTGTGTGCAAGATCTGCATGTCGGACAAACCCCGAATGATCTTCCTGCCCTGCGGCCACCTCTTCTCTTGTGCCGAGTGCACCAGTCGTCTGCCTGACAAACGCTGCCCTGTCTGTCGCCAGGATATCTCCGAAGTGCTGCCTGCCTTTGTGGCCTAGGTCACACAGATGCTGTGTGTCTCTGACTTGGAGTTGTATTATATGTGGATCAGTTCACACCTCTGTGTCTGAACTTGAGTTTGTGAATATGTATCATATGCAAAATGATCTGAAAGAAAATGGAAGTATCGGCCTATACTTTGACATGCATTGTTACATTACACACATGTATACATCGGTACACACACACACAAAAAAACAAAAAACAATCAAAAACAACAACAAAAAACAAATAAAAACAAACACACATAAAACACACACACACACACACACACACACACACACACACACACACACACACACAGGCATGCACTCATGCATACAAATTCACATAAACGTGCGCGCGTACACACACACACACACACATACACACAAAGGGCTGACAGTTGGTGAGTGCAATATTGAGTGTCGCATGCACTTCTCAGTGCAGTGTATTTTATGCATGAAAATATGGGACAGAACAAATTGTGGGTTTTCTATCTAGACTGTTGTCTTTGCAATATTTTGGTATGGGATGGTAGTATTTATATGCAAGGTACATTGGCAACTTGTTTTTTCCTTAACTTTGTATGTTTTGTGCATATTGTTTTAAAATAATTGTTTATTTTTACTTTGATGAATTATTTTGTTCAGTTGAACATAAGAGCACAAAGTTAATCTTCCACATCTTGGATCAAGTAAAACAAGATTCAGTTGTATTTGGCAAGAAAACAAATCTTTAGTCACATTTCAATAATTAACCATACATGTGCATTGATTATAATGCTGCGTGGTGTGCCAGGCAGACATCTGAATTTGGTTTATAATAAGATGATTCAATGCCTCCATCATTTAGGGATGCATGATTCTATAGAAGGGGAAAAAAAGATAGGTATTAAAATGCAGAGCAGGCAGAAAGTATCACCCATTATGAAAGTTTTAGAAATTACTTTTTGTGTAAATATTTTTTAAAAGTATGCTTTTAGATAATTCTTGTGTTGGTTTTGACATCAGCTTTTTAAAATTATAAGTGTATTAAACATATTGTAAAAAAAAGGACAGTATGTATTGAAAATTGTATTTGTAAGTGTATTGTGAATAGTATAATACAGATGTGTACCTAATGTTAACACTATTGCTTGATAATAGTTTTTGTAAGTATATTGTGAATAACTAATATTACATACAGATGTGTACATCTAATACATATGTATGTGGCAGCATCTCTATATGTTATTGGGGGAGTGGGGGTGTTGTATATTGTGGTTATTTTTTTGTTTGTTTCATCTTGAAAACCAGTGTAATGTTTGTTTCTTCTTGAAAACCTGCACTGCTAAAAAGTTTTGTAAAGAAATAATTTGTTTTACTTTGTACTTTCAAAGTTTTGAGCAGCTAAGTTGTAAACATAAAGCTTTTAGTGTGTGCTTGCAAAGGGGACAGAAAAGATCCGTGAGAGAGAGAGAGAGAGAGAGAGAGAGAGAGAGAGAGAGAGAGAGAGAACAAAATCTTATTGAATTTTAAAGATGATTTATTTCTGGATTAGTTTTCCCCTTTCAATGGAATGTAAATATAATCCACATTGAATGTTACATGTGGAGGCAGCTTTTGAACAATGTAAATATCGCAACACTACTTCTCTTGCTTTATGGCTGTCTTTCTCTGATTCTTTTCAAAGTTTTATCATGGTGGAGTCTGTTTGAACAATGATATAGTTGACTGTTTTACTGTTAATGTGTATTCCTGGAGAGTGGGGACAGGAATAGCTCTTCAAAGAGCGTAGCATTACTTGGAGCTTGAGCAAGTAGCAATCCTGAAAAGCTCTTCAAGAGCGAAACAGGAGAGGATTGTTTGAAGGAATGGTTGGTTGGCTGCTGTTGTTTTTGTTATTGCTTGATATATGTGTTTCTTTCTGTCTGTCATTCATCAACCTGTCTTAATGTTTGATAAATATGTCTTTCTGTCATGAACCAGTTTGATACATGTCTCTTTCTATCTATCATTAGCCTGTTTTATCGTTCAGTGCATGTATCTTTTTCTGTCTATCATTAGCCTGTCTTATTGTTTTATACATGTCTTTTTTTCTGTAATTCATTAGCCTGTCGTACTGTTTGATACATGTCTCTTTCTATCATTAGCCTGTTTTACTGTTTGGTACATGTCTCTTTCTGTCTATCATTAGCCTGTCGTACTGTTTGATACATGTCTCTTTCTATCATTAGCCTGTTTTACTGTTTGGTACATGTCTCTTTCTGTCTATCATTAGCCTGTCTTACTGTTTGGTACATGTCTCTTTCTGTCTATCATTAGCCTGTCGTACTGTTTGATACATGTATCTGTCTATCATCAGCCTGTCGTACTGTTTGATTCATGTCTCTTTCTGTCTATCATTAGCCTGTCTTACTGTTTGGTACATGTCTCTTTCTGTCTATCATTAGCCTGTGTTACTGTTTGGTACATGTCTCTTTCTGTTTATCATTAGCCTGTGTTACTGTCTGATACACATCTCTGTCTAACATTAGCCTGTCTTACTGTTTGCTACGTGTCTCTGTCTAACATTAGCCTGTCTTATTGTTTGATGCATGTATCATTCTGTCTATCATCAGCATGTCTTATTGTTTGATACATGTCTCTGTCTATCATTAGCCTGTCTTACTGTTTGGTACATGTCTCTTTCTGTCTATCATTAGCCTGTCTTACTGTTTGGTACATGTCTCTTTCTGTCTATCATTAGCCTGTGTTACTGTTTGATACATGTCTCTTTCTGTCTATCATTAGCCTGTCTTACTGTTTGGTACATGTCTCTTTCTGTCTATCATTAGCCTGTCTTACTGTTTGATACATGTCTCTTTCTGTCTATCATTAGCCTGTGTTACTGTTTGATACATGTCTCTGTCTATCATTAGCCTGTCTTACTGTTTGGTACATGTCTCTTTCTGTCTATCATTAGCCTGTCTTACTGTTTGATACACATCTCTGTCTATCATCAGCATGTCTTATTGTTTGATACATGTCTGTTTCTGTCTGTGAACCTGCCTCACTGAGGTGATTTTTCACTGAATAAAGTGCAGATATGTATCTGTCATATTCTTTTTTTTTAGCTCAAGATGTTTTATACGAGCCTGCCTTAAAAGGATGATTTTCCAGTGCAAGTAAATACCTTTCAGATACATATATATTTCGGTGCAGGGAGCATTCAGCAGGGTGTCCATGTTTACGCTGCATAACTAGAAAGAAGTGTGAAAAATGTACTGGGATGCTAGGTGCTAAACTCATGTGTGTCCAACAAGAGCTGTGTTGGGCTTCATTGACGCCCATATTTGTTGTGACAGTGAGCTTAGTTTTAGCACAAATGCAGTTAAAACATCGCAGTGACGAAAAGTGATACAGAGTTAAAAAGAATATTTGGTTTTCTTATAATCCTGGATAAATAGCATCATCAACACCAAAACATCAAGAAATATAGGGCAGCTATTTTCTCAGTGTTGGCAATGTGTTCACTGGTCTTCATCAGCATTGATGTGTTAGTGTAGGTGTTTGTTACTTGCTCTTGGATTGTAATGCTTGCTGAAATAGAAAGAGTATATAAAAAAAAATTATGAAGAAATCACTTGTGGAGTTTTTTGGTGGTTGTTTGTTTTTTTTTTTGGTTGTGTGTGCATAAGTGTTGATTGTGTGCGTATGGATGTGTGTTTGTTCATTGGTGAAGTTAAAGAGAGTGAAAGAGAGACACAGAGATTGTGTGCGTATGGATGTGTGTTTGTGGATTGGTGAAGTTAAAGAGAGTGAAAGAGAGACGCAGAGAGATAGTGTATTCCACACACACCATCCACACAGTCACAGTCACGTCTACACAAACACACTCGCGTCCAGACATACATTGTCACATTCATACAGACACACTCACGTACATCCAGAAGTGGAGTGATGGCCTTGAGGTAACGCGTCCGCCTAGGAAGCGAGAGAATCTGGCAGAGTCGCCAGTATTTTCTCCCCCACCACGAGACCTTGAGTGGTGGTCTGGACGCTAGTCATTTAGATGAGACGATAAACCTAGATCCCGTGTGCAGCATGCACTTAGCGCTCGTAACAGAACCTACGGCAACAAAAGGGTTGTCCCTGGCAAAATTCTGTAAAAAAAAAATCCGCTTATATAGGAAAACATAAAAAAACGGCAGGCAGAAAAAAAAAGAAGAAAGGGTGGCGCTCTCAGTGTAGCGACGCGCTCTCCCGGGGGAGAACAACCGAAATTCCACACAGAGAAATCGGTTGTGACAAAAAAGAGAAATACGAAACAATACAATACACAAAAATTAACAAATAATGAGGCCAGGAAATTTTCAGTTGAAAAACCACCGAGACAACCGTTATAGCTGTATTGTCCATGTGTTCTGTGTGGCTTGTTCAGGATTAAAGAGGCTATGCCAGTCTTGAATAAAAGCTAATTTGTGTTTGCACATTTCTTCTGTCTTTGCTGCTGTGTGCACATGTCAAATGATCTGTATAAGGACAGGTCCGGCGCTTCCTTTTTTGAGGAAGTGTCTGGGTTTGTTCCAATGTACCTTTTATTTACCTGTGTGCTAGCTGAATCGGTAGCGTAAGCAGCACTGACTTGAAGTTATGTACCTTGTGAATGGAGAGAGTTACCACTCTTTACTATTTGTAAATCAATACAATACACAGTCGCATTCACACAGACACACTCATGTCCATACAGACGTCACATTCATACAGACACGTCCATACAGCCATACTCACGTTCATACAGACACATATCCATACAGACATACTCATGTTCATACAGTACCCCTGTGTCTAGACACGGTTATGTCCACACACACAAACACGAAAGAGCAAATTCTTAAGATTGTGTGATACCTGCAACAGTTTAGAAGAGGAGATTCACCTTTCAGACAATTGTGTAAAATATGTGATACCTGCAACAGTTTAGAAGATGAGATTCACCTTTCAGACAATTGTGTAAAATACAGTACTTACAGACACAGATTCCTGATCGATATATGTCGCCCAAAAGCAAAGCCCAGTGAACTGATCCTTCTAAAAGAGTTTCAACCAAAGCTGGCGAACTTTGGTCACGAATGTTTCTCTTCATAATATGCTCATGTTTATGTTTCATTGTGTCATAAACTTTAAGGTTTTATGACAATAAAAAGCATTCTATTCTATCACACACACACACACACACACACACACACACACACAGACACACACATCCATATAGAAACATCGACACACATGAAAACCGCAGCAAGTCGTTCCCACTGGGGCATAAAGAGCCGAGATGTCTCTTGACGTTTAACATCTGAACTCTTCACTTCCTGCAGTGGGACAAAGCAAAATCCCCACGATTCCAAATGTCCTGCGACAGATTACGTTTTTGCTTCCATCCACTTTATAGAACTGCGATAATGATATTTTTTGTATTTTTTTCCCTTCCCATTTTGTGTATGTATTGTGAATGGTTTGTGTACTGAGCAGGATATCACGGATTATGAGAGGTACTTCCATGCTACGAAGCCATTATTCGTGTCCATCGATGACTGCCGATGATGGCTTATCGTATCGTCATCCTCGGATCCTGAGAAATAACCATGAATACCAAGAGCTAATGCTGGCGCTTTTTTTCTTTTACCAGCACCGTTCAATGTGAAGATGATAATAATGATGATGATAATGGTGATGACGATGATCATGACAATCTTGGGAGATTAGTTACCAACTGGGGATCAACAATAAAGTCTCTTTCAATTCATCGATGATCCCACTCGGTAAACATCTACGTCGCATTGTCATACACCACTGAGACAGACAGAGAGAGAGAGAGAGAGCCGGTGGGGTGGAGGTGCTGGTGGAATCCCACATCAACTACATTCACACACACACACACACACGCGCACACACGCACGCACGCACACACGTACACACACACGCACACACACACACACACACAATCTCGAGACGTGTCCTTTTAGATGACTTGTCACCAGAGCGACACAGATGCTTATTATGTAGCCATACAGTCATCTGCGGCGTTCATGTCACAGGCCCCTTTCTTCCGTTTTTGTAAGCCTTGTTGGTTTGGTCCAACTCTGTGTGTGTGACCCAGAGAGAGAGAGAGAGAGAGAGAGAGAGAGAGGTAAAGAGAGAGAGAGAGAGAGAGAGAGAGAGAGAGAGAGAGAGAGAGAGAGAGAGAGAGAGAAGGTTTGTTGTGAGAATCCATCGACCTGTGAACGAACCGGGAATGATGACAAGGAATAGAATGCAACAGAACTGTTGGTATTTTCCCCCAAGCATCAGGCAAGACATACAACTTGAAGAGACCAAGAATGAGAGAGAGAGGCACAGAGAGAGAGAGAGAGAGAGAGAGAGAGAGAGGCACACACACACACACACACACACACACACACACACACACACACACAGAGGACATGCAGACAGAAAGACAAGCAGGCATACACTGAGATGAAAAGGCATTCATAATTAGTCGCAGAAAGTGTGTCTTAAAAATCCTCGACAATCTCCGTCTCCTCTGACTCTGTGCCTAGCGTTCCCTCTCCCCTTCTTCCTCTCAAGCCTTTTTTTCTGGTTGCCTGAGTACAATAATGACGATAATGTCACCAGCGACAACAGAACCGACCCAGAAGTTTCTTCAGCTCCTGTCTAAAACGCCGACCACTGATGGTGTAGAGCAGGAAGTTGACGCCGTGGTTGCTGTACATAATGTTGTCCACGAAAGCGTGCGTGAGGAAGGACCGGGCTCTTTCCGCGTCTGAGGCGGGCGACCAGAAGTACTTCTCGTACAGCAGCACGATCACCACAGGCGACGTCAGCATCAGGAAGGTGAAGGACACCAACAACAACATGACGGTGATGTTGGTGTTGGTGTTGGCGGCTTTCTTTGCGGCACCACCATCTCCACCCCCACCCTTCGTTTCTTCGTTGTTGTGGGTGTCGCCGGAGGATGTGAACTGCTTGCTGAATTTCTGCGAGCGATTCAGCTCTCTGATGATGAGGACATTGAAAACTAGCAAAGAAACGAAAGAAATAAAGCTGTAGATAGAAGCGTCGATCCAGGTGTATATCTTCCTGATGAAATAGGCGACGTTCGGGTCTGGATAATAACACATCATCGGATCTTCAGGATTACCCGAAGGGCCTATGCGCCTGGTGAAAAGGATCTGGATGTTGAGGGCGAAGGAGAAGATCCCTATTGCTGTGATGGCTCTGAGAGCAGACTTAGGAGTGCACCAGCTCTGAGCTTTGAGCGGGAACCTGACCACGATGAATCGGTCCACAGTCATGGCCAGAAGCAGCAGGACGTCAAAGTGGATGCAGAAGTAGAACAAGAACTCATGGATTCCACAGGCCCAGCCACTACGGAGGAAAAACTCAGTTTGACCAACGTAATCCCTGATGATTCCAGAGAAGCCAATGATCAGAATGATACAATCGAGTACAGCGATGGCAGCCATGTAGACGCACGTGGAAGTGTTACGCAGACTGGTGAAGACGAGTGTCAGGAAGCACAACAAGTTGCCCAACACACCCACAACCGTCAACGTAGGAATGTAAATCCTGCACATGAAAATAAATTACTTGAAGACTGGTTGGTTTTGAAATGACTGATGCAATTATTTTGTTTGTAATTTCAGAACATTGACCTCTATAGAAAATGTCCATTAGCTGTATGCAGTTATTATACTTAAAGTGAGACATACAGCAGGTTATTCGAAAATACATTAGAATTATTTTGAAGACATTTTCCTACAACAAGTAGGCAACACTGTTCTGTTGCAGTGCGGGCAATGCATTTTCACAATGCTACAACAAAAGTAACAAATCTCATAATGCAGGCACGGAAGGGACTTTTCAGATATGTGAAATAAGGAGGATGTAATGATTTGGACATTGACCCTCAGATATGATCGTTTCTTTTATATGGTAGATCTTTTTCCAGAGATATACCTAGGGACAAGCTCCTTTCCCCTTGTCCTTCCAGTCACTATTTGAAAAAAACCCCAAACTAAACATCATGCTCTTTTCTATTTATTTTCAAAAGAGCAAAAATGAAACCAAAAATGCTAGAAAGAGTTATCAAACAAAATGGAAATAAATGTGTTAGAAACGCAGAACGCGAGAAAAAAAGAAGAGAGAACAGAAAACTAAAGCCAGAAACAAAGAAAGCGATAGAACAGTTGAAATATCCACTGAGCACAGAATTCGGGTATTTTATACCGAAAGAGCCCCGGAGTCTTGAAAAAGGAGGAAAGGGATGGGAAGGAGAAGCGGGGGTGGGGTGGGGTGGGGTGGGGTGGGGGGTGGGGTGGGGTGGGGGGGGGGGGGGGGGGGGAAGGGGGGGGGGGGGAGGGGGGCAGACAATAACAACACCAGCAACAACGCCTTCACTGTGTTCTTACCTGTCAATTAAAAGACCAGCCTTGACTTCAGCCATCTCTTCGAAGGGTGTCCCTGTGTTCATGTCCACAGGTGGGTGAATGGTGGTCACAATGATATCAGATGACATGTCATCAATGTGGACACCAAAGGTGTTATTGCTGCCTGCCATTCGTCTGTCCTCTTGCTCTGTACGGAAGAGAGCAAAAACCTTTGATGCTAGATTCACGACGGCAAGGTCTGGTGAGTCAGTTATGAAATGCTCTCTCTCTCTCTCTCTCTTGATCTGTTCACTCGGTCCACACACTGCGTATGACTTTAAGATGTTTCCCACATGGACCGCGCGAATCACATTCTCCTATGTGCTACCGTCTATTTAAAACATTACGTGCTAGCGCATCGGAGTGCTGTGTTCGCTTTTCTGTGTCTGGAATGAGTTCTACGTAATGAGTTCCCAGACAGTAATCTGCTGCTTTTGACTTGAGGTGGGTGCAGGGGTATGGGGATAAGACGTGGGGGTTGCGGATTGGGGGACTATTAAAACCAACTTGTCTCGCCAAAACACGATTCAGAGAAACCGACCATTCATTCCGTTGTTTTAAAAGTTTATAATGAATAACGAAAATAATAAAAAGTTCCACGACCCTTGTCTATGTATGCATGCATACATACTTGAAAGTTTCAGTGATAAGAAGCCCCCCTCAGTCAAGTGTTTCGGCCCTTAACTCCTTACAATTTAAAGGGGCGGGCCGCACCCAGGTCATGACTCTTGGATGCCCTTGTATTGCCGCCTTCCCCCCCCCCCGGTCCTCAGCAGGTTCGAACCCACGCCTCCAGGGTGGTCGCCACTTCAGGGCTGAGTCATCTTTTCTGGCAGACGTTTTAACCACTGGGTTATCGTACGCCTAACTTGAGTTGGGAAATTTAATCCTCCTCGACTAGATCCAGCCTGAACTCTTTTCTGCTGCTTCTGCCATTGCCTTGAAAGCCCGTGTCCTCTCTCTGCCAGAAATCGACAGCTGTTTCATGAGGCTGTAGGCAGACGCACTCACGAACCCTCTTGCACCAATCTCTCTTCCTTTCTTAATCCCTTCCCCCTTGCCCCCACCCCCACCCCCTCCGTCCTCCCCTCCACCTCAACCGCCCCCCTTTTCATTCGAATATACAGAAATGTCGATTTCTAATTAATAATAACAATCATCATTATGATAGAAATGATAATAATCCAAATGATAATAATAATGTCATTTATTTTCAGTCTAATATCATCATCTTAGATGAACAGACTATAAATAAATAAACGAACGAATCCCTATGGCGAGGACTTTGGCTTGGAAGCCAGATTCTCTCAGGTTGCTGGCTAGACGAGCATACTTCTCGGTTTTGTAGATGTGGGCTTCCTCCATTCTGCTTTCGTATGACACAGTGAGCTCATTCAGAATCGCTCGTTTCGTTGCCTTGGAGTGGAATACTATGTCGGGTCTCATGCCGCTCTTGCTGATGATTTCCGAGTGTTTCGTCCCTTCTGGTAGGTCGGCTGTGCATTCCCAATCTTCAGCACCATCAGGCAGCCTACGTTTGCATGCTTTGGATGTTACAGCTGCTCCTGGCTAGACTTTATTGCCTTCTGCAGAGCGGAAATCTACGACCCTTGTCTATGTATGCATGCATACAATCTCGAAAATTTCAGTTTTAAGAGCGGATGAGATATCTGAGCTCAGAAGGTCCAACACAAAGACAGAAGGTCTGATACTGCAGAAAGTCTGATACTGCTGATGGTCTGATACTGCAGAATTTCTGACGCTGCAGAAGGTTCGACACTGCAGACGGTCTAAAACTGCGAGGTCTAACACGCAGACGTTTTGATAGAAGTTCTTACAATGCAGGTCTGAGAGAATGTTTATAACCGCAGGTCTAACACTGGCTTGTCTGACATTGTCTAGCAGAAGCTGTAGCGTTGTAGAATATCTAACAGAAGGTCTACGGTTGCAGAAGGTCCAACAGACACTGAAACATTGCTGAATATTACGAAAGGTCTAACACTTCGGAAAGTATAACGGGTCTGACAGAAACTCTTGACATCGTAAGACGTCTATGGGATGGTCTAATACTTCAGGTGTGATATTGCAGAAGGTTTAACAGTACGTTAAAGGATGAATTAATGAATAATATGAATACTTACATAGTACCTATCCTCGGTCGGAGACCAAGCTCTAAACGTTTTACAAACACGGGGTCATACCCTACCTGGGTGGAACCGACTGACGGCTGCCACTGGGTGCTCACCATTTGTTTCCTGTGTCATTCAATCAGATTTCAGGCACGCATAAATACACACTCAGACAGACATTTAACATTTTCCGTGCATGACCGTTTTGTTTATCTACCCCGCCATGTTGGCAACCAAACACCGTTTTCGGGGGTGTGCATTCTGGGTATGTTCTTGTTTCCATAACCACAGGATCTTTAATGTTTGATTTGATCTGCGTGCGTATACCCACGAAGGGGGTTCAGGCACAAGCAGGTCTGCATCCATATTGACCTGGGAGATCCGAAACATGTCCACCATTTCCTACCTGGCGCCATTACCGAGATTCGAGCCCCGGACCCTTACATTGAAAGTCCAACGCTTTAACCACTTGGCTGTTGCGCCCGTTAAACACCACGGAAGTGTAACACTGTGGAAGGTCGACGTGTAACTATATGAAGTGGTAAAATCATTGTGCCAACCAGCCCCCAGAATACCACCGTCTTCGTCAACTTGGTGAACTTATTTAAAGAAAAAGGTGTTCAAGTTAAAAAAAAAAAAAAAAAAAAAAAAAAAAATTGTGTGTAGTTCCAAAACGAAACCAAGTTCCAAAAGCACGAGTCGTATAAACCACAGATTTTTATCATTTTTATCTTTTATTTTTTTTTATTTTATTTTTTTTTTTTTTTTTGGGGGGGGGGGGGAAGGGGACGAGAGTATAACAAAATAATGTCAAAGCAAAAGTGACAGTTAAGTCATGCTGACTGAGGTGACAATGTTAGGAAAATAGGCCTCCTTACTACTATTACTACTTCGATATTACTACTATTTGATAGGAAAAACAAATAAAACTGCACGCAGGAAAAAATACAAAAAATTGGTGGCGCTGTAGTATTAGCGACGCGCTCTCCCCGGGGAGAGCAGCCCGAATTTCACACAGAGAAATCTGTTGTGATTAAAAGAAATACAAATACAAATACTTCTACTGCTGTTACTCGCGGTAGTTGTTGTTGGTCTTACTCGTGTTGCTGTTGACTAGTAGTTTATCGCAGCTTGCTGTTAACCACGTTTATTTCGGAGACTGAAAAAACGAGTTCAGACTTACATCCAGAATATCACCGATAAGTAATGTGTGCACAGAAGAGTTGAGAAGATGAACTCTCTCAACAGCAGCGTGTCAGTCTTTGAAGAAATCACAAGTATAACGAGCACTCTGTACTGCCAAAACAACAAAAAGAGATAATTTGTTTTTAAATGCAAACAATTTATAGTTTACCAGACCTTTTATACTGTGAAGACTGCAAAACAATGATGTGTGTGTGTGTGTGTGAAGAAAACTGTTTGCCTGCCAACCAAACTGTACAAGGTTTTATATATTCCAGAACACACACACACACTCTCTCTCTCTCTTTCCCTGTGTGTGTGTGTGTGTGTGTGTGTGTGTGTGCACGCGCGCGTGCGCGTGTGTGTGTCCGTCCGTGCGTGTGTGTGTATATGTGTGTGTGTGCGTGTGTGCGTGCGTTCGTGTGTTTGTGTCTGTGTGTGTATGTGTGTGCACGTTCGTTCGAGCGTGCGTGCGTGCGCGTGCGCGTGCGCGAGTAGCAGCAGTAGAAGTATTTGCATTTCTTTTTATCACAACAGATTTCTCTCTCTCTCTCTCTCTCTCTGTGTGTGTGTGTGTGTGTGTGTTTGGGTGGATAGGTGAGCGTTGCGTTGTATGCGCGCACTGGAGCCACATTCCAATAGATGAACTGTGTTGCGTTTTGTAATAGCCATATGTGTGTGTGTGTGTGTGTGTGTGTGTGTGCACGTGCGTGTGTGTGTGTGTGTGCGTGTGTGTGTGTGTGTGTGCGTGCGTGCGTTCGTGTGTTTGTGTCTGTGTGTGTATGTGTGTGCACGTTCGTTCGAGCGTGCGTGCATTCGTGTAATTCGTGCGAGCGCGTGTTGTGTTTTTTCGTTCAACGTCTTTTCACTAAGAGTCATATAAAACGAGTGTGTGTATGTGTGCGTGTTCGTTCATGTGTGCGTGCGTGTTTGAGTGAGTGTGTGCGTGTATGCGTGCTGTGGTCGTCAGTGGAGGCGCGCGATTATATGTCTCTGTCACATAGCGCGCACGTCCTCTGTAGCTAATTGTCCATTGTCAGTTGTAGAGTAAAAGTAACTTATTATTTTTGTAACTAAAAATCAATAATCCGTTCTGACATTTGTGTACCTTGTCCTCAACTCCAAAAAACCATTCGCGAACGGAATACAGTTACTTTTTTTTTTTTTTTGATGAGGAACAGTCTGCATTAGTGTTCGATTACGAATTTACCTGGTAATTATCGTGTATGTTTGTTGGCGGTTGAGTATCCGAGCGCCTGTGCACTGGCATTTCTGCTTCATTTGGACCGAGATTTTACCTGTTGACCGTTTGGAATACAAGTGGAAAAACAACTCACATGACTGTTACACCGAAAATATAACACATTTCCATGTCTTTTCTATAGATCTCTGTCGTTCCGTATCTCTGTTTCCGCCCCCATCCCTCTCTTTTTAAAGATCAGTCAGTATCATGTTATAACCAAAACTGATATTCTGAAATGGAAGATGACGTGAAGTGTTCTTGGTTCAATTCTGTTATAAACATTTTACAACCAGAGAAATTCTCAAGTGTGTAATGGCATAGAGATACGCTGGCAAGACTGAGGAACAGAACCATAAATATGTAAAATATGTAGCAAAAGACGGTATGATCCAGAAAGTATAGTAGATTGCGCATGGTGTGTACGGATGGTATGAGAAAAGATGAAGATCGTTTATTATTTCATTGTAAAGCTTATAAAGACATGAAGGCTCGGACTACCTTTTACACTTGAAAATAAGTGTTTTTGATACGTATGTCAGTGTCCTATGTAACCCACAAAATAAAAACAAAAAAACACAATGAAAAAAAAAGAAAAAAAAAAGAAAAGAATAAGAAGAAGGAAAAAAGAGAAGCACGCCGCAGACTTTCTAGGAAGCAGAAATTCGAAATCACTAAACCCTATTGAACTTGTGGTTTCATTAACAAATATAAAACCAGTACGACGAGTTAGTGGGTCTGATCACCCATAGCACTTAGTGCTTGGGATCACAACCTGAAGGAACTGGTTCAAATTGTGGTTTCGTCAGGTGGGTTTTGATTTCCAAGAGTGCTTGCTTTGTGCCCTTCGATTGTAGCAGGCGCACTAATTTACGCACAACCAGAGAATACGAAATGATCAAATGAACGTGTGTATATTTCTTTGTCGGAAAGCATAAGCCTTGCCGTTAACACTATGCAACAACAATCAGAATAGCACAAACAACAACAACAAAAACCTCTTACCACAGAAAAATAGACCCCACCCAATGTGAACCAATGAAAGGAGGTTTCAAATTGGTCACAACATATATTATTTGTTTTTGAGCTGTGCAATACTAATGATACTGGAACTAACAATTCTGTACAACTGATTTCAAGACAAGATCACAGATAAAATGGTATAGGTCTGTTTGGAAGTTCTCTGTTGCAATTTTGTCCACATATTGAAAAACTTACTTACAAAGATTCATGGTATACAGAACGTCCGTCGGAAATGACCGGGATACGATATGAGTGCACTCCAATTCATGCGTTTCAATGGAGGTAAATCCGTAAAAGAGTGGAGTTTACTGGCAAGGTAAGCTCCCTTCAATTTGCGACATCGCCGAACACACACACACACATTCAAATGACCCATGTAGCTGGTTTGCTTTTTCTGAGTGTACGTGCATGTTCACCGGGAAAACGGAAATGTTGATATCCTGTCGAAATATGTACACATGTTAGAATAAATCGCCTTTCATGTTGAACCGCTTGCAGAAGAGCCAATACTGGTGTAAAAAGATTCCACAATCGATGCCGGCATCTGGCAGATTATGGAAACATACATAAACCCTCTTGGACTATAACGAGCATGCCTCACCACCTGAGAGCAGAAAATAGCTACACGAACAGACCAGCAGTGGAACGGGTACAGCCTGATACACATTTTGCAGGGCTGTTCCACTCCGGGTGTGGGATGGGCTGATGGTATTGTTGACTGAGGCAACGATGGAAAGGGAGAGCCTTGACAGCGCGTTCAACGGGAAACCTAGCTGTGCGTGACTTTAATGCACACAATGCCACAGTTCGTGAACTGAGCTATTTTTCCCGCTGACTGTGTGGGGATAACTCTTTTCCATCATGGGTGTCCAATGACGAAAATGATGATTATGACTGTAGTGATGACGATGATGTCGATGATATTTATGACGGTGATGATGACGAAGGCGAGAATGACGACAACGGTGACGGCGATGATGATGATGACGATGACGAAGACTGAGATGCTGCTGCTGCTGCTGCTGATGATGACGACGACAGTGATGATGAGGTGGGAAGGTTGCGTGACCTACAGATGTGAAACCAAACAAAATGTGCGAGCCTCGTGGTCTGAGGAGCAGCGAGGTTTCAGCCACACATGGATGGCTCCCGGCTTCAGTTCACTGTAGTTCAAGTTCATTGCAGTGCCCAAGTTCCTACCGTCATCCCGCTTCCTCGCCCCTCCCAGTCCCCACTATCACCTGAAGCCCGCAGCCAACCTTTCCGAACACTTGGCACACCACTGTTGGTTTAAACAGTTTTAGTTTCTAGAAACAAGACAAAATACAGCTTTCAGTTATACAGAGTCTTGGAAAACAAACAAACAAACAACACACACACACACACACACACACACACACACACACACACACACACAGAGTCCAATTGGACATTTGTTATAGTTGTTACAGTTGTTTGATGTTAACGTTTCCTTCTATATTGTGCCTATGTCTCCCCTTTTAATGTTTTATTTTTTTCTAATGCTCTGTATCTTTCCCCACCACACACACACACATGCGCACACACACATACACACACACCATTCTTCACCTTCTGCCCAATACCGTTCCCACCACCACGCCCCCCCCTCCACCCCCCAGGCCCCCCCCCCCTTTTTTTCCCCCGACTAATATCACTTAAAGTGGAAGACGTTAAACTGAAGACTACTACACAACTTGAGCAGCAATAAGCCTGAGCTTAACAGTACTCTTTCATGTGAAACAAACTAGCCTTGAACGCAATGGCGAAATATACACACGTACAGTATCTGACATTCAAAACAAGTTGAAGTGCACACCGCAGTTGACCGTTGTCAGAAGACCTGTAGCACTTACATGTGTCTTGCCTCCGTGCATGGAGCGAGTGGTCAGTAATTACAGACCCACTTCAGTTGCTGACCAGCTCGATCCAATGCAGTTTGCAGACTTCGCCCCGACAGGTTCTGAGGATGGCGATCTTCTTGCCTTGATCACTGCCTGAACATCTAGTTTGCACACAAGACAACCTGTTTTTTCTTTAAACAAGCTGGTCAAAGTGTCTCGTCTTGCCTTGTGACTGGTATTGCGGATCAAGACCCTTTAACAAACTTGTTCCAACTCATTTATAAGGGTAAAGCACGACAGGTTTACGTTCCATCAGCGTTTTTATTTATATTCTTATTACGTCGATAGACTGCAATCTTTGTGTACAAACCTAATTTGTCTCCCTTGATATACTCACGAACGCATGTGTTTTGCACATAAAACATGCAGATGTGCATCCGTATGTAGCATGGCAACACACACACACACACACACACACACACACACACACACACACACACACACACAAGCGCGCACATGCAGGCACACACATGCACACACAGATATTCTGATTGTCCAGTTTTATTTGTAAAGACGGTTTTCGCTATAACACACAGAAGAAAGTTGCTCATAAAGTCATAATGCAACAGAAGTACTTTGCATTTTAAACGCTGTTGTCAAACAGCTTAACGATACTCTCATGTTGTTGATGACAATAAGTGATAATTCAATCAATCATGAATATTCGTAAACTGTTGACTGTAAGCAGTTTACGTTCCACTATTTTGGATTGGGTGAAGGAGATAATAATCTGTTTTAACTGATAATATTTTTTATATGAAAAAGAATAGACAAAGAGACAGAAAATCAGTTTGACACAACACAAAAACGAATTCACTGGTTTCTGTATGTGGCTATAAACACCAGAAACCACGAAACGTCAACACCAATTGGCGTGATACGGTTCATGTGTGTTTCAGTATTAATTTTTGTAAACACAGTCATGTCAAGCACACAGACAACGCAGATGGTTAACCTATCCTCAAGAATCAATTTGCGGCTACTTTAAATATGATAATTCCCATTTTGTTTTTGCTACACACAATTAGTTATCTACAAAATATTCAAACGAACGAAAGCGCGCACATATTCGAGATCGCTTTTGAGTCACTTGAAATAAAACTTACATTCATTCAAATCCATACTCATTGCTTTACTCGTCTTTTCACAGAAATGTATTGCTTATTTGTTTGTTTCAACTTCCCGAATCTTATAAATTCTCATTCACTTATCTCATGACGAGAAGCGGTTGCCTAAACCTATTTCGTTTTCTTTGTGATTTTTTTTTGTTTGCTTTTCTTTTGCTCCAGTGTAAGAAAGTCGAAAACCATCCTCATATCCTTACAGCTGGCCCTGATCGCGATTCCTTGCTGGCGAGCATGAGGCACAACAAACTCCAGTCAGAAGTAACAGGTACCTTCAGCTCTGCTGATTCCGATATGTTTTGTTTTGTCACATACATTATCCATAGCAAACTGTCTGATAACAGGTGTGAACACACGGGGTCCGTATCACTGAAACGATTCAGGATGACCGTCAGAACATCACGCAGCTATACCCGTTCGTGTGGAACGTGCAAGCAGCCAACAGTGTTCCAGTGTGAGGAGGTATCATGGGCTAATCAAATCTCCAGCGCTTGTGTCCGTTAGTATGATGTCATGGTGTTTTATTTTACCTATTAAAAATATTCTTTTATTTCTAGACACGCGATTTTTTTTTAATCATTGTTCGTAACGGCAGCATTCTACATTAATTGAAAAATACAGGAGAAAGTTTATGGTCTCAGCTATTTCAATCTTATTATTATTATTATTTTTATTATTATTATTTCATAATAATAATAATAACAACAACAACAACAATAATAATAATAATAATTGTTATTATTATTATCATCATCATCATCGTCGTCGTCGTTGTTGTTGTTATTATAATTATCATTATTGCTATTATTATTATTATTATTATTATCGATACTTATATAGTTATGGTGACACATGATCTGTTGGAGCTCAGCATCGGGTGACTGTCCTCAACCGTACAGGAGAAAAACCACGTGTGGTCAGCGTCTTCGTATACATGCACTCTGTACACTCTCCTCACACTTAAAGCACCGTCCTTACACTTAGAGCACACTCTCCTCACACTTAGAGCACACTCTCCTTACACTTAGAGCACACTCTCCTCACACTTAGAGCACAGGATCATCACAGGAGCAGCGTTCTGTGACGGCTGTTGTGAGAAGGTTGACTGTGCTCTGCTGCAGAGGCATGTCCACGCAATATTCCGTCACAAAAAATTGTTGGTATATTCAGACTGTCAGTCGGATAGCATGAAAACACGTGGTATTGTCTTGGACTACAACCGGACAATCTGTACATGAAAATCAACTTTTAGAACTGGCATGGGAGGGCTACTTGCTATAGAGATCTCTGCCAGCATAGTAAAATGTGGTGGAAGCACGACGTAAGACGAGATTTTCATGACAAAAAAGACGCCATTTTCACAGACGGGAAAAAAAGGGAAAAACAAAGCAAAACAAAACATATTTATAATATGTACCGTTTGCACCCGGTAAAGTTAGTATACACACAAAGCAACACATTGAAACTGTCTCATGAACAGTCAGACACAGAAACGGGACGCCGAAACAAGAGTTTTTCAAACAGAGGAAAATCGCACTGCTTATCAAAATGCCTGGATGACAGGCAGTGTCCTGGAAGAAAACAAAATGCTCGTGAGATACGTAGCAGATGTGTCACCGGCACAGTTCTGTACAACAGTGAAACACTGACTCCAGTAGAAGAGACTCAGCTGCTTCTATACGCACTGTCAAGGATATTCCTCACTCCTTACGTATTGACAAGGGACGGAACTGAACTATTCTCTTGATATGTGTATCGTAGATCTGTTATGCCGCGAACAAATACATGCTGCCGATGATCGTGCAGCAAAGTTGAAGAACACAGAGGCAAAGGTCTTGGTTGGTTTATTCTGCCATGCTTGGAGACCAAGAAACACGGGCCTAACGAAAGGGACATCACTCACCTCAACATTATTTTGGATCCACGTTGAGTCAGCGGTAAAGTAACATCATCTGTACACCGAGGAACAGAACGGAGCTGAATAGATCGGAACACCCATCCGGGTTCCCGTTGCCCAGACAGTGCTGGCTGCCTTGGCCTCGGTCATCCGCAGGATGAGGGTGGAATTCCAGGGCACCGGTCATGCCAAACGTGCCTCTTACCAAAAGGTCCAAAGACAGAACCCGGTGGTTGTTCGAAATATGAGCTGATAACAGTGAAAGCATACCCGAGTGTGACTGTTTGTAGGGCACTCGGCATAATTGGCGTGGGGGTATATGAGCATACCCGAGTGTGACTGTTTTATAGGGCACTCGGAATAAGTAGCGTAGGGGTATATGATAGTCAGTCGTGTTAGAGTAATGTTACTGAAACAGTGCAGATGATGGGGGAGAAAAAGGTGAATGTGACAGGCTCATCCGAAGGCGTCACACGTCCATGCCACAACGTTGATCGGAAGACGCACCAAGAGACAGAAGTAAAGTATCTCCAGAAGGATGCTCTTTTCTAGAGAAGAAAGGACTCTTGGTGAGGGAGGGACAGTGGGTAAGGTGGGAGTAAGGTGCGTGCGTGCGTGTGTGTGTGTGTGTGTGTGTGTGTGTGTGTGTGTGTGTGTGTGTGTGTGTGTGTGTGTGTGTGTGTGTGTGTGCGCGTACGTGAGTGCGTGCGTGCATGTGAGTGTGTGTTTGTGTGTCTGTGTGTCTGTCTGTGTATTTGTGTGTCGCTGTGTGTGTTTGTGTGCCTCTGTGTGTGTGTATGTGTGTGTGTGTCGGGGGGAGGGACGGGGGCGGAGGAGGGGGGATGGTCGGGGGAGGGGAGGGGGGGGGGGGGGCGGAGGCGGACATGGGTTGTCAGTATGCAGTCAAACAATTATCTGTCATCAGAGGTCAGGATTCCAGTGGATGACGGACTACATTGCACGTGCCTGGTGTATAGTGCCTCGCTATCCTGATAGACTCTGACAGCAGAAGAGGGTAATATTATTTTTTTGTCTGGATTTTGCTCGTGGTTGTTGTTGTTTTGTTGTTGTTGTTATACAATTATCGTTGTTGTAAACGAGCAAGGATATATATATATTTTTCCAAACCAGGTCGCTAAAAGATCCTTCATGATGACCTTGATGACGATGGTGATAATATGACAACGATTAAAGCTTCTCCACTTCAAACCCTATCACAGCACCACCACCACCTTTTCTTGTTTTTTCTATGGGTCGCCCGTTCCATTAAACCGTCTTTATTTTTGTGTCCATGGACCTCAACCCCACCAAAGGCTTTTTCGGTGTATGACCGTCTCTACCACGAGGTTAATGCAGCATTATTCAAATATTCAACTGTTTAAAAACATTTTTCAGTGTCGGAATGTGTGAATGGGTGCGTGCTTGAATCACTTTGCACTGAACAGATAAGTCAGTGAGAGGAACACAAAAGCCCTTCACCCACACACCCCATCCCATCCACACTCCGCATCTCCCATCCATCATGGTCGTCCAAAACACCCTCAACACACTCCCCACAACCCCTTCCCGCCCACATCCCCTCTTTCTCCTTCTACACACACACGCACACGCACACACACACACACACACACACACACACACACACACACACACACACACACACACACACACATAAACATACACACACACGCACACGCAACCACACACGCACACACACACACACACACACACACACACACACACACGCTCGTGCGCGCGCACACACACACATGAACACCCATACACAAACAAACAAACGAAAACAAAACATGTATACACACTTCAAAACTCATTCTGAATCTGAAGGACTATACACACTTCTCGACTCATTCTGAATCTGAAGGACCTGTTGGTAACAAAATAAACCCAAGCAAAGTGTGATGTTAGCCCAAAGCTAAGGATAAACGTGATGCAGAAGACTTGCAAGTTGCATTGATCAGACCTTGTTACGAAAACGACGCAGATGCTTATCGGCTTCAGTCTGTCATACAGCCATCTGCGGCGTTCATGTGACAAGGTGCATCATGACTTCTGTCTCCCTTTCCCATATACGGCGTTCATGTGACAAGGTGCATCGTGACTTCTGTCTCCCTTTCCCATATACGGCGTTCATGTGACAAGGTGCATCATGACTTCTGTCTCTCTTTCCCATTTACGGCGTTCATGTGACAAGGTGCATCGTGACTTCTGTCTCTCTTTCCCATATACGGCGTTCATGTGACAAGGTGCATCGTGACTTCTGTCTCCCTTTCCCATATACGGCGTTCATGTGACAAGGTGCATCGTGACTTCTATCTCTCTTTCCCATATATGGCGTTCATGTGACAAGGTGCATCGTGACTTCTGTCTCCCTTTCCCATATACGGCGTTCATGTGACAAGGTGCATCGTGACTTCTGTCTCCCTTTCCCATATACGGCGTTCATGTGACAAGGTGCATACTGCCTTCTGTCTCCCTTTCCCATATACGGCGTTCATGTGACAAGGTGCATCGTGACTTCTGTCTCCCTTTCCCATATACGGCGTTCATGTGACAAGGTGCATACTGCCTTCTGTCTCCCTTTCCCATATACGGCGTTCATGTGACAAGGTGCATCGTGACTTCTGTCTCCCTTTCCCATATACGGCGTTCATGTGACAAGGTGCATCGTGACTTCTGGCCTGGCTCTCTTTCCCATATACGGCGTTCATGTGACAAGGTGCATCGTGACTTCTGTCTCCCTTTCCCATATACGGCGTTCATGTGACAAGGTGCATCGTGACTTCTGTCTCCCTTTCCCATATACGGCGTTCATGTGACAAGGTACATCGTGACTTCTGTCTCCCTTTCCCATATACGGCGTTCATGTGACAAGGTGCATACTGCCTTCTGTCTCCCTTTCATTCCGTGCTTGTTCTTTTTTTGTTTTTTGTTTGTGTGTCTGTGTGTTTGCTTGTTTGCTGAAAGAGACAGACACGCAAACAAACGGACAGACAAATCAACAGCACTCTCTCTGACCTTCTCCCAATACAACAACAACTACTGCATAGAATGCTGCAAAAATGAGTGGAAAACCTTTAACGCTCTGTCATTCCTGGAGCAGGAATACAAAAGGGGCATACAAGCACGCGGGCGGTGACTAACTCACACACACACACACACGCGCGCGCGCACACACACACACTCACATACACCCACAAAATCACGCACAAACACGCATGCAGAGAAAATTCCGAAAACACTTCTCTCATCATGCAGGTCTGTGCGTATGCAATTGTACAAGATCTTTATGTGTGTGTGTGTGTGTGTGTGTGTGTGTGTGTGTGTGTGTGTGTGTGTGTGTGTGTGTGTGTGTGTGTGTGTGTGTGTGTGTGTGTGTGTGTGTGTGTGTGTGTGTGTGAATATGAATAGGCATGTAGAAGTATGCTATTGTATTACCCAGGAATCTGTCTTTTCGCGATCCCTGTCACACACTTTGAGCACTGTCTGCAGTTACCTGGCCTCAGACGTGTGTGCTAACACCTCCTTCAGCAATGCCTGACGAGTCTGCAGCAGTGTCTCATGGGTCGAGAGTAACGATCAGAGTGCCTTTTTTTTTCTTTAGTAACCCGTGTCAACTTAGGCTTATATGCAGATCTCCTCGTGCCTTCGTCCCTTTTGTATATGATTATACGCATGCAGAATAACAAAATACGTACACACTTTGATTAAAAGATCCCGAAATCCAAGTCAACGCTCGGTGAGGTTTTTAGAAACACAAACTCACCCAGGACGCACTCCAGATGACAGAATATTATTTCCCATATACGGAGCAGGAAATACAAGAATGCAAAGCTTCCTATCTTTCTATGATGACGGGTGTGTCTACGGCCATGTTAAAAAACAAAACAAAATACAAAAAAAAAAAAAAAAAAAAAAAGAAGAAGAAAAAAGAAGAAGAAAACAACAGAAAACGAGAAACATGGCAGCTTACATTCAACCTGCGGAAGGAAAAGCGAATCCACAACACAGAACACGCCGAGCCGCAAGCACGTGCTCTACGAAACTGCTCAACACGACCTCATCCTGTTCTGGTTGTGAAAATAAGGCTTGGCAGAGATGGCGTTTCATTTCTTTTTCATATTTTTTTTCTTTGGCAAATAGCGCTCATGATATTACATAATGTCCATAGTGACATGGAGAAGCACAACATGCCTGGAGTCTACCAAACGAACACGTCTTACATAATGGGAATACAGAAATAATGTATTTCCATGTACGTTTAGATTGTTTTCTCTTATGTGTTTTGTGGTTTCCTTGTCATTCATATCGTGTTGCGTTTGTCGTTTTACATTGCATCACCTGGCTTTATGGCTTAAAAGCAACGAATCGTTTGCGTTCTCTCTCTCTCTCTCTCTCTCTCTCTCTCTCTGTTATCTATTTTCTCCTTTCCTACTCCTCGTTCATATTTTTATACTTATTATTGTTTAGTTCTACTTCTTCAATGCATTCTATTTTCAATGCTTGTTTCTTTTCTTTAATGGCATGGTGAAAAGAAGCTTTGAACTTATTCTTTTACCATCAGTAAAACATTCGGCTTCGAGTTCGGGCTCTCTGGAGATTTATCTAAACTATGGTAAGAGCGTTGACTGTTTTACCCACGACAACAGGACCGACCCAAAAGTCTCTTCAGCTCCACTCTGAAACGACGTCCACTAATGCAGTAGAGCAGGAAGTTAACAGCGTGGTTGGTGTACATGAGGTTGTCAACGAAGGCGTGAGTCAAACGGGCCCTAGCCCTCTCCGCGTTGGTACTGGGAAGCCAGAGGTACCTCTTGTACAGCAGCACGATCACCACCGGTGACGTCAGCATCAGGAAGGTGAAGGACACCAACAACAACATGACGGTGATGTTGGCGCTGGTCGCGGCTTTCCTGGCGGCTCCAGCTCTCCCATCACCTCCTCTGCTGCTGCCGACCGTGCCTCCACTGATGGTGGACACGCCTCTTGAGTTCTCCGTCTTCTCGCCGGCAACGGTCGTCCTGACTTCGGTGTCACTCAGCTCCGTGTTGAACGTGTAACCATCGTTGCTGTATGTGTCACCGTCCAGGACCACCTTCATGTTGTTGGACTTTCCGTCCTGGCGTTTTGTGAACTGCTTGCTGAACTGTTGTGAGACCTTCAGCTGTCTGATGATGAGGATGTTCAAGATGAGCAGAGAGACGAAAGGAATGAAACTGTAAATGGAGGCGTCGATCCACGTGTATATTTTTCTCATGAAAAAGTCGACACCTTCGTCCGGGTACCAACACTTTAGCGGATCCTCTATGCTTCCTGAAGGTCCCAACCGCCTATTGAAAAAAATCTGAAAATTCAATGCAAAAGAGAAGAGCCCTATTCCTGTGGTAACTTTAATGGCGGATTTTGGAGTGCACCAGCGTGGAGCTTTGAGCGGGAACTTGACCACGATGAAACGGTCCACAGTCATGGCCAGAAGCAGTAAGACGTCAAAGTGGATGGCGAAGTAAAACAGAAAATTGTGGAAGCCACAGGCCCAGTCATTGCGGAGGTAAAAATCGGTATGACCAAGGTAGCCCCTGACGAGAACACAGAAGTCCAGAATGAGGATGACACAGTCCAGCACAGCAATGACGGCCATGTAGACACACGTGGAAGTGTTCCGCAGACTGGTGAAGACGAGAGTCACGAAGCACAGGAAGTTGCCCAACACACCCACACTGACCACAATGGGAATGTAGATTCTGCAAATCAAAAATAAACTTTGAAAGCCGGCAGATTCGAAACACTTTCGAAACCTTTAAAATCGTCTTCTTAGCAGTAGTCTGACGGACACACCAGTTCAACGGACACACAACATTATAAAGAACAGCAGATGGAATAACGATGTGTCTCTTGTACTATTTCTACTTCCTGTGCTTCGTATGAGGCACAGAATGCGCGTGCAAAAACCTATTTAAAATTTCTGTTCACTAAATTAATTACATGCAGTGATTTTGAAGAATCGCTTAAAATTAATTAGAAAAATGCTTGACTAAAACGAGTTCATAATCTAAAAATCTGAAACAATTGACTGATTAATGAAACATTGTTTGGAAAATTAAATATCAAGGACTGGAAGCTGTTGTTAAAAGCGCATTTTACTGACGAAAAAATATTTTGGATGGATAAATCACCACGACTTTTACTGGAAGTAGTGGTAGTAGTAGTAGTGGTGGTGGTGGTAGGAGCAGCGGCAGTAATGGCAGTAGCAGCAGTAGTAGTTGGCGTAGTCGTGGTAGTAGCAGTGGTAGAAAACATAGTGGCACTAGTCGTAGTAGTAGCAGTAGTAGTAGCAGTCGGAGTAATTGTAAAAGCAGTAGTGAATGCATTGATTATATTCCTGTAGTTTTCCTACCTGTCAATTAAAACGGCAGTCATGACTTCTGCAAACTCCTCATAGGGTTTTTCTGACACCATGTCAGTGGCTGGGTGACTGGTCATGTTGGTGGTCCCCAACATCAGCGAAGACGTGGAGGACGTCAACACATGGTCAGTGACACCTGGTGACAGGTGTTCAGCCTCGACATCGAAGGTGTTGTCACCGGCCGCGACAGTACTCTTCATTCTGTGGGAAGAGAGTAGAACTTTTTTGGTGTTAGATGTTCAAATGCCGGTGGTGCACGGAAAGAGCCAACACCACTCATAGCGAAACTGACTAAATTGTACAGGTCCATTGGCTGAAAGGAGAAGTATATCTGAACCCAAGTAATGTCAGTAAGCGCCATCAGTTGTGGAAATGCCTGCGATGCAGAAAGCGTCATATTCCTTGCAGTCACCAGTGCGTTCTAAGACGACGAAGATGTGGAGACATACAGCAGCATTGCGTGGGGCGAAGGGTGGGAGGGGGAGGCTTCATGGTGTGTAGAAATGACATAAGGATTGCTTGGAAATAAAAACGCAAAGCTTGTTTGTCTGTTGTTGTTGCTTTTTTCTTTTTCATTCCCCTTTCATTTTTCTCTTTTTATAAACATTTAAAACTTCACAAAACATGCACAGTCAAATCTTTGGCATTGACATCAATTCAAAAAGGTTTCACACTGCAACAAAAGATTGGAACACATACATGGGAAAGTGATCATTCTTCAGATAAAAAAGAAACACACGATACGAGCACTGATGGACAGTTCTTCGTTTAACAATAAAAAGAAAAACGTAACACACTGCTGATAGAGCTACTGTACACACGAGTGCTTCAGTCACATGTCAGAGTCATAGCGGGAATATCGAAGAATGGTTTAGATTACCAAGAGGCGAACAAATAGAGCTGGAATGATCTTCAAACATAGGAAAAGACGGTTACAACAGCCATGGGCATTCCTTTTTCTTTTTCCTGATTTCATTGACTCTACAGACTGACAGAATGGAGCACCACGACCTCCAATGAATGCAGATACATGCCCATGCAATTTATCGTACCTTATATCTTTAAAGTATTTATTCATTCATTTGTTTGATTGTTTTATTTCATTTCAATTTAATCTTTTTTCTACAAACCTAGCATAAGCTATCAAGGCCTAGCCATCGTGTTCAGTTAAGGCGCAGATATTGCGTCTGCTTTTTATTTTTTAAATTACTTTTTTAAGTAGATGTGGAATAACGTATATGGACCAATCTGCACGCTTCTCCACTTCCTTGAAACTGAAACTAAAATACACAGCCTACCATAGCAAAATCGATGCTTCCGTTTCAACAATATCAAGCTAGAGTGAATGCCCTTTTTTCTCTGCCATGCAACGACCAAACGCTACTGAATTCAGCTTTGAAAACAAAGCTTGTCTTCATAAATCCTGAGATCCTCAACAGAACAATACGGTTTACTGCATAGCAGCAACGGATGTTATATTTTGTATTTGTATTTATCTTTTTTTTGTGTCACAACAGATTTCTCTGTGTGAAATTCGGGCTGCTCTCCTCAGGGAGAGCGCGTCGCTGCACTGAGAGCGCCACCCATTTTTTTGGGGTATTTTTCCTGCGTGCAGTTTTATTTGTTTTTCCTATCGAAATGGATTTTTCTGCACAATTTTACCAGGAACAACCCTTTTGTTGCCGTGGGTTCTTTTACGTGCGCTAAGTGCATGCTGCACACGGGATCTCGGCTTTTCGTCTCATCCAAATGACTAACGTCCAGACCACCACTCAAGGTCTAGTGGAGAGGGAGAAAATATCGGCTGCTGAGCCGTGATTCGAACCAGCGCGCTCAGATTCTATCACTTCCTAAGCGGACGCGTTACGTCTAGGCCATCACTCCGCTAAAAATCTGTGGAATCTTATCAGAAAACAACTGGTCCCTGTTGAAAGTCTGTGTACAGTGAATCCTACCAGAAACGCTGGAACCACAGCGTCGAACGGCACCTATAGCATGATCATTTCGTTTAGAGTTTTCATTGTTTTTCTGAAATCCTTAAACAGTTCAGATAACAGCGTTTGGATTTTGTTCATATTTAATCTCTGAATACTGGTCAGATAATATATATTAGAAGTTTTTTTCCTGCTGAAATAGTAGTTGTAAAAATAACGATTTGGGCCCTTTTTTGGGTCCGGCCGAGCACTGTCGATTTCAAATCTAAATGGATCTGTATGATTGTCATCCTCATTGATCAGCACCGCTGGAGGAGTATGCTGACGATTTTCACTTCAGACGATACACTCATTCATTCTTCATCACAGATACTGATGAAAGATAAGCTGGTCGGAATAGTGCCGTGCAACGCATTGTATTTTCTATATATAATAGAGATGATAGATTGGCTTCAGATTCTCGTTGGCCTTGTTTTTCTTCTGGGAGAAAGGCAAACACACCTCGGCTCAACGGTCGGGGGACACACACACACACACACACACACACACACACACACACACACACACACACACACACACACACACACACACACACACACAGAACATCTGTAAAACGAAACAAAAACAACAGCGACAGCAGCATCAACATCAACGTAAAAAAAAAGGAAAATCGTGAATCTTCATAAAACAACAACAACAACAACAACAAAAAGAAAAGAAAAGAAAACAAACAAATAACAATAAACAAACAGACAAACAAACAGACAAACAAACTAAAGAAAACGCCAACAACACCCTTGACCTAATCAAAATTGCCCAGTTCCTTAAACGCTGCATCAAACGATACAAGACGATATACTCGTTCACACACACACACACACACACACACACACACACGCACAGACAGACACACACACACACACACACGAACACACTCTCATACATATGCGCGCTAATGCACAAAAAATAAAAATGTTCGGCGAAACGGAGTTTACTTAAATAAGAAAATAGAAATCGTAGCGGGAAAAAAAAATCAGAGAACAAACAAATATTGTTATTCTCAGCAAGACACCGTTTGGAGACGATCAGTTGTGTAAGAGTATCAGTACTTGGATGTTGTTCCGAGCTTCTTTGTCTCTGTCTCTGTCTCTCAGTGTCTGTCTTAGTCTCAGTCTCTGTCTGTCTGTCTGTCTCTCCATGCATCATTAAAATTCCCCACCGAAAAGTACAGAAACAACAAACCGAACGTCACCTGGTGCTGGTTCTGACAATCGTGGTTGTGAGAAAGAACTTGAAACCAACGACTAGTCAAGAAGCGAAACACAACACAGTCACGGCTTTTATAACTTTGGGGTAACCGAAGCAACTTCGACTTATATTTCACTAATTGGTGAAGATATTCCCCTGCTAACAGCACCCCCACCTCAACCCCCATTCCCCTTTACGTGCCTCCACCCCTCCACACCCACCCACTTCCCCCATCTTCGCCCGCTTTCACTCGCCCCACCCACCCCCACTCTCTCCTGTCCTGGCATTTACCTGCTTCCGATGCCCCCCCCCCCCCAACTCCATAACCTTCCGGCCCCCTCCCTCATGTCCTTCTCGCTATTTCTATTTTCTTCCAGTGATCTGTAGTTTCCACCGATATTATTACCGTCTATAACAAAAAAACAACAACAACAACAACAAACAAACAAACAAAAAAACCCCTACAAAAAACACCCTTCAAAAAAACAGCTAGAAACAAACGCAGCAGATGAATAAAATATAATAGAAGAAAGCTAATATTGGAAGAAAACATCTCCTACCTTCCTCCCTCCCTCTCTCACTCTTTGTATCTCATGCTCGCTTGCGCGCATTTACACAAACACACACATGCACACACGCACGAACACACACACACACACACACACACGTCCTCTCGCACACACATGCGCACCAACCCACACATACACACGAACACGCGCGCGCGCACACACTCACACATAAACACACACACACACACACACACACACACACACACACACACATGCATGAAGAGGCACACTAAAAACATGAACACTGGCATGCACAGCGCGCATACACATACACACGCGCACGCGCCTGTATACATGGCACACTAAAAACATGAACATTTGCATGCACAGCGCGCATACACATACAAACGCGCACGCGCCTGTATACATGTTCGCACACGTACACAGATGCATGGATTTTGCAACACCCCGCCTCCCCGCGCGCTCACTCACACACGCACAGTGCTACACACACACACACACACACACACACACACACACACACACACTCACTCACGCACACACACACACACACACACGCACACACACACACACACACATTCACTCACACACACACACGCACACACACATAATTCTGTCTCTGTCTCTCTCAGTCTCTCTCCCTTCCTGTTTCTCTCTCTCTGTCTCTTAACCCACCCCCTCACTCTCCTCTACCCCCCACACCTTCCCGCCCCCCCTCCCCCTTCTCGCCCCCCCCCCCCCCACAACCCTCTTTCACAAACACAGGCGATCACCGTATGCACTCTACCTCAGTTCCTTCACACGCCCCCTCCACACACACACACACACACACACACACACACTCTCTCTCTCTCACTCTGTCTTTTTTTTTTCTCTGTCGATTATTCTCTTGTTCTGTCTGACCCTTCCCATTATTCCTTCTGCTCCTAATTGACTTAACGACATCACCGTCAAGTACAAAACGACCATAATTTCGGATTTATGTAGGTATCACACGACGGAACAGTCGTGGAATATCTTGGGCCAAATGTCTCTCGAGTGAATATCCCTATCTCCATCAACTTTAAATTCCAACTTATTCCTAGAACATTTCAACTCAGGGGAATGCAGTCTATTCTCTCTGATTTCCTTTGGTTCCCTATGTTTGTTGCCTAACGTTACCTGACGCAATAAGATTTCATACAGGGAGGAAAGCCTACCATCTAAGAGATGTGGAAAGGTAGAGAGTAGGCTCGAACCCACAAATGAATAAGACACACCACCATGAAATAGACTGTGACGAGAGGGAATAATTTCACAACATATAATAACTAACAAGTTCTGAAGACTTGATTCATTTCTAGATCCTTTGTTTATCCAGTCACATATTCTCAACATTCTTGGGCTAAACATCATATCACTTAACTATCCATAATAGCATTCTTCAGTCATCAACATAGACATCCTACGACCTGTCCTAACCTAACTACCGCCTATGTTGACTTAGAATATAACACGTCACATACCTCTTGAAATCATCATCTAGCTGCAGACCGGTCTTCTAAGGGTTTGCTCTGGCCTCTCTCTTCGGGTCTGCTCCTGGGGTCTGCTCCTGGGGTCTGCTCTGGGGTCTCCTCTCGGGGTCTTTGTGTTCAGCCTTATATATAGCCCGGGACTGATCAATCTCCCCATTATCTCCGCTGGGCGTTACCCAACGCTGGGCTTGCCTTTTTGTTTCTTTGTGTTCTCGCACGTGTGTCCAGCCAAAAGGACCTCACTTAATAATTCTACTGCCATATGCCAACATGTGCTGGACTGGCCTCGGAGCGTATGAGTCCCTTTGTACTCAACTGACCATGTGGTGATCTGATCTGTTAATTGCTATACTGTCCGGATCTGTCCGGACATGGACCTTGGCTTCAGTTATCGTTTCCACGCTCACCGCCATCTGCCACCTCTTCGTACAGTATTTGTCTTGTTCCGAGAATGTCAGAGACTGCCATAGGCAGTGTGATATAGGTAAAGAAAAAAAAGGAAAAGAACAAACAAACTTCGGATGGTGACCAAGTTAATTAAGAGGTTTGTGAACGAGTTTTCCCTCTTTGGAATTATTGTTGCACATAATTAGTGAGAGCTCAACATCCCGGCCTCACTGTCTCTCTGTGTGTCTCGGTCTTTGTCCGTCTGTCTGTCTTTCTGTCTGTCTGATTCTCTGTTTCTTCTCTCTCCTGATAACTGCAGTGCACGGGTACGTGTGTGTGTGTGTGTGTGTGTGTGTGTGTGTGTGTGTGTGTGTGTGTGTGTGTGTGTGTGTGTGTGTGTGTGTGTGTGTGTGTGTGTGTGTGTGTGTGTGGAGAGGGTAGTATACACGCATACGTATGTATGTGTTTGAGTGAGCGCGCACGCGCGTGAGTGCATATGTACCCCATGTATTGTGTGCGTGCGTGCGAACATATTCTCTCTGTGTCTTTTCGCGCCTGCTGGCACTCCCACGTTCCTTTGTTCTTTATTTGAACATCTTTCACAGTAATTAGTATTGGGTGTGTGTGTGTGTGTGTGTGTGTGTGTGTGTGTGTGTGTGTATTTGCGAGCACGTCCATAAGTAGACAAGCATAAAGAGAGAAGGAAAGAGAACACACACACACACACACACACACACACACACACACACACACACACACACACACACACACACACACACACAGACAACTATACGAACATGAGGAGAGAATGAATGATAACACATATCCACTCAGTAACCACAGTCATGTGCGTCAGCGCGTGAGCGGGTACGTGTTCCATTCTATTCCCATTATTTTGTTTTCTTCTGTGTGTTGGTGCTGATATTTATTTATCTATCCATTTATTCATCTATTTATTTATTTATGCGTTAGTTCGTTCATACATCTATCCATTTACCCCTTGTCCTGTCTTGTCTGTAATCCTGTGGTAATCCCTGTTCAGGGCAACAATCCACAATAGGGGGGTACGCTCTAGGAGACATGTCTGTGTACGACCGTGAAGCCCCTTACTTTAGCCAGGGGAAGCCGGACTCCACACAGCATCAGTCAAAAAAAAAAAAAAAAAAAAAAAAAAAAAAAAGAAAAAGAAAAAAAGTCCTGTAGCTATGCTGAGCCCGAGGCTCGCAGCCAGGCCTCAGTCCTGGTCTTGGAAGCCTGAGGGGAAATGGCTGAGATAATATGGTCTGGAATCTGGTTCCACAGGCGAACAGCTGAAGGGAAGGAGTGCCTGTGGGAGTCAGTGCGGGAGAAGGGTGCCTGTATTTTTTCTGGATGACCTCGGACGGTTCTACTTGTCCGCACTAGAGTACCTTCCTGGGGTGCCACCTCAACCAAGCCAGCCATGATCTTGTACATCATGGTGGCCTCGGCTGCAGTGCGGCGCAGTTTGAGGGGGTCGAGTTCCAGCCTGGTGACAAGCTCGGTTGCACTGGTGGTGGGGCGGAAGTCATGCATAATTCGCCGATCTGATCTGCGTTACACCATCTCCTGGTTAGTTGTGAGATACTATTGCGGGGGTTCCCAGACTGGCGCAGCATAGCATACTCTAGGATGAGCCTCACAAGCCCCTTGTAGCATGTTGTCTGGGTGGTGTAGGGGCATCCTCTCAGGTTTCTATATATGAAGGCGCTGGTCTGGTGTGCTTTTGCTGTTGTCAGTGGCCTGGATGTGTGCTCCCCAGTGAAGGTCTTTTGTCAACTCTACACCCAGGTATTTGGCTTTCTCCACCTTCTGGAGTTCCTCATTATGCAGACAGTAGGTGGTTGGGAAGGGCATTTTCTTCCTTGTCACTGAGAGGACATGACATTTGCTGGCATTGAATGACATCTGTCAGGTCTTCTCCCAACGCTCAAGTTGGTTCAAATCTTCTTGGAGGGCGTTGGTATCTGCTTGGGACCTGATCTGCTGGTATAGGATGGTATTATCGGCAAACAGACGGAACATGGATTTGATGTTTTTGTTGATGCCGTTGATGTAAATGACAAACAGAGTCGGGCCAAGGACAGATCCCTGAGAAACCCCGGAGGTCACTTGGCCGATGGTGGACATCTGTCCTTCAACATTCACCTGCTGGGTTATGCTGATGAGGAACTCTTCAGTCCAGTGAAGTGTTTGTCCACGGATTCCGTAGTGACGGAGGAGAGGCGGCGGTGAGGCACCTTGTCAAAGGCCTTCGAGAAGTCAAGCAAGATGGTATCCGTTTGTCCTTCCTCGCCAAGCGCTGCTGCCAGGTCATCCACTGTGAGGATCAGTTGTGATTCGCAGGATCTTCTTTTGCGAAATCAATGCAGGGCATCTACAATGATCTTGTGCTTGTCGAGGTGTGATGTGATGGCACTTCGAATAATGTGTTCCATCAGTTTGCCACAGACGGATGTCAAGGAGATGGGACGGTAGTTGGCTGGAGAGCTCCGTTCTCCTTTCTTGTATACTGGATGGACTGTAGCATGTCGCCAGACTTCGGGTATTTTTCCCATCCATCTATGTAGCTATCCGTACAGAACGAAAGTAGTAGGAGCAGCCCGCGAACACAAGAAGAAGAAAGGCACGTAGTTATCAGCGTTGTACACGTCACCATTTTAAAGAATTACACTGGCTTCCTCTGAGCAAAGAATTAAGCACAAGATCTCATGTCTCTGCTTTTCTGTAATTTTTTGAATTACTTTTCAGTAAATTTCTGACCTTTAGCAAATTATATGTCTCTTCGGGGTCTCTCCGCTGTTCCGCTGATGACAGTATCTTTTGTGATCCCGAAGTCAACAGATATAAACAAGGCGGCAGAGCTTTCAGTTCGTCATCTACACAGACATTGAATTCACTGCCCTTGTGTGTGTGTGTGTGTGTGTGTGTGTGTGTGTGTGTGTGTGTGTGTGTGTGTGTGTGTGTGTGTGTGTGTGTGTGTGTGTGTGTGTGCCTATTTGTCTGTCTGTGTCTATGTCTGTGTGTCTCTGTGTGTCTGTCAAGTCAAGTCAAAATGATCTTTTTATGGTAAAAGAATAAGCTTGTACAGCTGTTTTTTATCCTGCCCTCAGAACAAATGGAAAGAAAAAAGAAAAGACAAGAAAGTAGAAAAAAAAGGGATGGGGGTAGGAAAACTATAAAATGAAAAATCAAGCACGATAGGACACACATTCTATGGCGAAAACAATATACGGACAAATAGCAAATGAACAAATATATATGATATCGACACACTTATAACACACGAAAGCAGCATTTTTTTTCATAATGAACAAAATTTCTGGAAGAGAGACAGTGAGGGTGAGAACGAGAGCGAGAATGAAGACAGACAGACAGACAGACAGACAGACAGACAGACAGAGCTGATAAAAGTACAAGTTCAGAAAGGGAGAGAAAGAAAGTTGGAGTCAGAAGACAGAGAGATAGTAAGAAACAGACGGATACACAATAGACAGACAGGAATATCAGAGACACAAACAAAGATGTGTGTGTGTGTGTGTGTGTGTGTGTGTGTGTGTGTGTGTGTGTGTGTGTGTGTGTGTGTGTGTGTGTGTGTGTGTGTGTGTGTGTGTGTGACTGGTGTGTTATTGTGAACGCTTTGAGAGGATTGATAGCACTATATGAATATGATGGAGTCTCCCGTCGGTCTGACGGATGAGTAGGCAGGCAGACGTATCTGTCAGTGTGTGTCCTCATATGGAAGAAGAGGCCGATTCTAGATGCGCAGCACTTTCCACAGGTGTTGCAAAGGAAAACGTCTTCAGAAGTTGAGCCCTGTTTCCTTCGCTCGCGCCTCTCCTTAATGGCTAGCGTTCTCTTGTTTTCAAACGTCTTTATGCCACCAGAGCACAGCATCCTCCAGCGACAGCGGTCAAGGGCATCAGTTTCCCAGGAAGCGATATCTATATCACAGGCTTTGAGGTTTGTCTTCAAGGTGTCCTTGAAGCGCTTGCAGGGTCTTCCAAGTTCGCGATGGCCTGCCTTCAGCTGGCCATACAAGAGCATCTTCGGGATCCTGCTGTCTGTCATGCGGACAACGTGTCCGTTCCAGCGTAGCTGGCACTGGATCAGCAGGCTTCTGCATAGGGTGCTGTCCAGGTAGCAAAACTTGTTGACTGACTTGATCTCTGTGTCATCGATCTTGATTGCAGGTGTGTGTGTGTGTATGGGGGGGCAGGGGAGGGGGGAGGCACTGGCGTTCTGTGCGCTAGCTGGTTGATACATGGACTCGGTCTTGCTGAGGCTGATGGTAAGTCCAAAGCGCCTGCAGGAGGTTGAGAACCTGTCCATAATGAACTGTATGTCCTCATGGGTGTGTGCAGCATGCGCGCAATCATCAGCGAAGAGGAACTCTCTCAACAGTGCCTCAAACGCCCTGGACCTAGCGTGGAGTCGCCGCAAGTTGAAAAGTTTGCCATCTGTGCGAAACTGAATGTAGATGCCCCGGTCACAGTCTTGGAAGGCGTCAATCAGCGTGACAGAGAAGAGAATGGAGAACAGCGTAGGTGCCAGGACGCAGCCCTACTTCACTCCATTTACCACAGGGAACGGATCCGACATGTCGTGGAATGACGCAATCAGCTGGATTAGGCTCTCTGGGCAGCCGAACTTTAGGAGGATCTTCCACAGACCACGGCGGTTCACCGTGTCGAAGGCCTTAGTCAGGTCTACAAAGACCATGCGGAGCTCCTTGATCTGCTCACGGCACTTCTCTTGCATCTGGCGTACGGCAAACACCATGTCACATGTTCCCCTGCCTGATCGGAAGCCGCACTGTGCTTCAGGGTTGACTGTTGGAAACATGGTCAACCCAGTCTGTTCAGTATGATGCGGGCGAAGATCTTGCCGGCGATGCAGAGGAGAGAGATTCCACGGTAGTTATCGCAGGATGTTTTGTATCCCTTCCGTTTGTAAATGTGGACAATTGAAGCATCCATGAAATCCTGGGGGACCTCCCCTCTCTCCCAGATAGACTGGAACAGGGCGGTCAGATTGTCTGTCAACACCTCGCCCCCATACTTGTAGATGTCGGCCTGGATTCCATCCGCTCCTGGTGCTTTTCCTGACGTTGTCAGCTTCAGAGCTTTCCGGGCTCGGCCTTAGTGGGTGGGGCAGCTAGCGAGTCATTGACTGGTAGCTGTGGGAGGGCTGCAATTACCTCGTCAGATACGGACGAGTCCCTGTTGAGGAGGGCTCTGCCCAGCGGTCAAGGATGTCTTTCTTGTCTGTCAGGAGGGTGGTCTGGTCCGAAGGCTCGGACAGGGGTTGATCCTGTGACTCTCAGCCCATACACAGCTCGGAGACCATTATGGAAGGTCTTCGTGTCGTGAGCATCAGCAGCGGACTGAAGCTCTTCGGACTTTTTCTCCCACCAGATGTTCTTCATCTCACGCAGCCTCTTCTGTACGAGTTGCTTGGTTTGCAAGTACTGGTTATTCTTCCTCTGGCAGTCTTTATCGGAAATGTGATCCCGATGCCGTATATACAATGTGTTCAGGAGCTTGGAGATTCCAGAATCGTTCTCGTCAAACCAGTCTTTGTGGCTCCTCTGTACAAAGCCGAGTGTGTCAGCTGCTGCTGTGTACACAGCATCACTAAAGGTGCTCCATACCTCTTCTACATCAGTCGATGCAGGAATTTCTTGGAGAGCTACTTGGATTTGCTGCTGCAGCACGTCCTTGGTGATTGGGAGGCGGTGGATGTTCAGCTTCCTAGGGGGTTTCTGCCTGGCTGGTTGGAGATTGCGTGTAAGTCTGATGTTCATCTTGCTGCGTACCAGGCGATGGTCTGACCAACAGTCTGCTCCTCTCATACAGCGTGTGATGGAAACATCACCTCTGTCCCTCTGCCGGACAATCACATAGTCCAGCATGTTCATGTGCCACTCCTTGGAGCGGGGATGCATCCATGTGTTCTTGTACTTGTCCGCTTGTTGGAAGAGGGTGTTGTTGATGGTCAGTCCATGCTGCGCACAGAGCGAGAGCAAAAGCAGTCCGTTGGAGTTGCACTTGCCAGTACCGTGCTGTCCTAGGACTTTTGGCCACGAGGAGAAGTCCACGCCGACGCGGGTATTGAAATCCCCAAGGATGATCAGCCTGTCCTTTCTGTCTACCGCTGAAATAGTGCGGCTGAGCTCCTCGTAGAAGGCTTCTTTGATGTCATCAGGGTTGGTCATCATCGGGGCATAGCAGCTGATGACTGTGGCGAAGCGATCCTCAGACAGCTTCAGACACAGGGTCATCAGCCTATCGTTTATCCCACATGGAAGGCTGTCAAGCTGTCGTTCAAGTTTGGTTTGTATGGCAAAGCCCACGCCTGAGGTTCTTGGGGTGCCTTCTGGCCTCCCAATGCAGTAGAAGGTGTAGCCCCATCCAACTTCCTCCAGCTGGGTTTCACCGGCAAATCTGGTTTCGCCCAGGGCTGCTATATCCACCTGGTAGCGATCAAGCATTCTAGCAATGAACACTGTGCGCCTTTCTGGTCTGTCGTCTCTGTCCAAAAGCGTGCGAACATTCCAGGCACCCAGAGTCAGGGCATGACTCCTGGTTCTTTTCTTCTGTTGTTTTCGACCGCTAGTGTTGGATGTCCAAGTAGGTGCGGTTTCCTACTAGGTACTAGGTGATGAAAGCTTTGTTTAGGGATCCTTTTATCTCCCCTTCTCCATTGGGGAGAGCAGTGCTGTCCCTAAAAAGGGCTGCTCTGACGCTGTGGGAGGATACGGGCGCCGCATCTGGCCCAGTCTACGGCGGACAACCATCACCCCACATCCGCCTGCGTGCAGAGTCGTGACTAGGAACTGTCAGCAGCATCCTCTGCCTGTCCCCGTTACCACTTCCCCATCGCCACAGGGCTTGGGAAGGCTGGGTGTTGAAGGGCTAGCTCGTCGTTCCGACATTAGCCTGGTTGCCTGACCAGCTGAGGTGACTTTTTTTTTTTTTTAGTGAAGAGGAGTTGTGCAGTCCCTTCCCCACTCTCTCGCCTACTCTCTCAGATACTGCCACGTGTAGAACGGCATCGGCAGGTGCAGGTTTTTTCTTCGGAGTTCCGTTTCCTAGGAGGACTTCCAGCCAAGGATAAGAGCTCCCCCTACCCTTTGGTCACCCTCTTCCGCCTTCACAGCCATTAGGAAATGTTTCCTCCTCCGCCTGGTCCGTCGTTGGGAGTCTTCACATGCGGCAGGTAGTACTGGATTACATGGTACCAGTAGCAAGGGCTATGCCCCTGCCCATAGGAATATATCATCATCATGATGATATGAATATATCATCATTGTTATTGTTATTATCAAGAACTCTTTTTCTGAATTATTACCAACAAGAACTCTATCTGGATTGTTATCACCAAGAACTCTATCTGAACTCATTAACTCATGAGCCTTGTGTCACGAGCTCTAAACGTTGAGTGGTTTATTGATTTGACCTTTTCTGCCCGTGACAATAAGTATGGGATGGGGTGGGGTGAGGACTCGGGTGATAACATTCGTTATTTGTTTTCAAAATAAAACAACATCAAGATGAAAATAAACAGTGTTATGTATACTAACGAACGAATGAACGAACGAACGAACGAAAGAAAGAAAGAACGAACTTTTTTATTGGGAAAGTGGAATAAGCATGCATATGTTTCTTTGCATCCAGCCCCCAGGGCTCAGAGAAAATGAAATCAAATGTTTACAAAAGTAACAAAAAATTGTAGAAATACAAACATGACATACAAATACACTCAAATTCATAGTAAACATTTGCAAGTGCATATTCATGATACATGCATTCATGACAAATCCGAAGAAGAAGTAGAAAGAAAGAAAGAAAGAGGGAGACAGAGAAACAGAGATAGAGAGAGTCTGAGACAGAGGCAGAGACAGAGACAGGGATGAAGACAGCGACAGAGACAGAGACAGACTCAGAAAGACAGACAGAGGAGTGAGTGAGTCAGTGGGTGAGAGACAGAGAGAGAGAGGGAGAGAGAGAGGAGAGAGAGAGAGAGAGAGAGAGAGAGAGAGAGAGAGAGAGAGAGAGAGAATGTCAGATAGCTCATGCTGTAAGGTTTAAGACAGTGATGCTCAGTTTATTCAGCTGACATTGAAGACCTCAAGCTACAAAAAAAGAAAAAAAAAGGAGAAAAAAAGAAAGAAAGTTTGAAAACACAAAAGGTATAGAACAAGAAAAAATAAATAAGAAAGAACAAAATAAAAGAATCGTTTTTTTCCATAAGTGGAAAAGGAACACAACTGTCTCTCCTGGAAGACAATGGAACAGCTTGACGCTTACAGTATTCTTAATGTCGTCCAACAGTACAGTTGTGAACGCATCCGAACGACTTGCCGTTTTCTTCCTTTGTTTACTCCGTCTGTCCTGTTGGGAGAATCTCCAGCCAGGCCAGTTAAGCCATCTTTTTTTGTGGATAGAAAGTAACACTGGAAATAACCACACGGCTCATAATGATGATGATCAGTCCATCCAATTAGCAGTACAGGTTCCTATTGTGCTCGACTAAACCGATTGATCCAGTGTGTTGACTGGCAAGAGTTGGGTAACTCGTTTCCGTTGCTAATTATTTTGGTCGAAATGTCGAGTTCATTAGCTCTCTTCTAAATGTGAAGTAGAGTGAACGTAGTGCCGTCAGTACAATGCAGTCATGTCCATGGGGAACGGAGTGAGGGGGGAAGGAACTGAGGATTGGGGGGGGGGGGTTTACGTAGTAACCGTATTGACTCCGGGATAAACAATCCTAAATATAGTTTTGCGATTAATTAATTCAGCAGTCATTGCCGTCCACAGGAAGCCCTGCAGGTGGTGTCCTGCGTATTTTTGAATAACAGCGGTCTCATGAACACGACCAAAGCGACCCAGCAGCAACGCAGGATCTCCGAGTTGTGGACAGTCGAATGATGACCTGAAACCGGGAGCTTCCTGCAGATTGCTGGCTCTGTGATTGTGGCGTGACGAGGCTGGATGTAGGTATACATGGGGACTGAGTGATGAGGGGCACTGAAGTGATGCTTCTCAGAGTGAAAGCGCACGGGGGGTTGGAAAAAATAGCAGAGCATTGATCTAATACTGATGTAATTTGCAGACAGGCAGGAACTTTCTTCGTCTTAACTGTTTGCGATTTTCGTGGCTTATTGGCTCTAATGTTCGCTTGTAGGTCTATAGAGTACATGGTTCTGAATGCACAAAAGTTTGTGTACATTTTTGGAAAGGGACTTTGGTGCATTTATTGTGGATATTGTGGGTATGTAGCATACTAGTAATTGATCATATTTTCAATGTTATTCTTCACACACACACACACACACACACACACACACACACACACACACACACACACACACACACACACACACACACACACACACACACACACACACACACACACACACACACACACACACACACACATCTATCTATCTATCCACACACACACACACACACACACACACACACACACACACACACACACACACACACACACACACACACACATATATATATATATATATATATATATATTACAGAGAGAGAGAATTAGAGACAGACACAGAGAGGAGACAAAGACACGGACAGACAGACAGAAAGGCAGAAAGACAGATGGTATTGTGCAAGTGGACTTCACATGTAGGTTGAAAATCGTTTGATCAAGGCATTTATACCTGATAGAATATTTGATTCATTTTATGGCATGATCTCTTTTGATTGTCCTCTCTTACTTATGCTTCAAAATGACATGTGTATGTTTGTGGGGGTGTTTGAGCTTAATGCTTTTTTTGCTGTTGTAAAGCGTATAGAGCTTCAAGAATATGTGCTATAGCGAGACATCTTGACTGATAGATAAAATGTCCAAAATCAGCAAAGTAGAAAATAGCGGTACTCAGGTGATATATCTGTAACTTATCAAATGGCTCTTAGTGTTGGGGTATACGGACTGCCTACTCGTCCGTCGGTCCGACGGGAAACTCCATCAGATACAGACGTACATGTTTAAGCAACACTTTAACATCTGAAGTGGTAATTGGGTTCATCTGAGGTGGTGTTGACATCAGTCCCTGATTGGTGTAAGAAAGAGGTAACCAAATTCCCACTCCACTCTTATTCTGCATTGGCGCAAGCACAGATGCATGCAAAATGAGTAGCAAGAAAACATATGTAAAAGTGCAAGGCTGGACTCGGCAAACAGTTCAGTGACTTACAACACAAGCGAAACAGTAGCAACAGTACTTTACACTAAATGAAAAGTTGCAATAAATACATTGTTCGTGGCAGTTCATGGCTGGAAGCAAACTGGAAGCTGCTGTGACATGTGCGGGAATCTTTCTTCCAGCGGAAAGTCAAATATCTCTCCACTGACTGAAGAAAAACACAGTATCTGAAACATTACTTCTGTATCTCCCTTCCACAACTAATTCTTGGATTACTACGTGGGCAAGACACTCCACTGTAATTAGATTCTATCCCAGACAGTCAGTACATCAGCTCCAGCCCCTTGCTAGGGCCACAGAGACGCCAAACTCCTGACCCAGGCTGTCAAGTTCAAGAGGTTGCAAGGCCACCCCATGAAGGACAGACTGTCCCAGCCAACAAAAGGACGGCTGAAGAGAGGGAACTTCGTACACCAGAGCAGGATCCTAGAACTTTAGCATCAGGATATCCTTGACCATGCCCCCAAAGTGATACCCCAGTGTCTTGCCGTCCCTGCCTGGAGCGAAGGAACCCCTCCCCTCATCCAGTGCAGCATCCCTGGTGTTGGCCCCAAAGATTCCCAAAGCGGCCTTGAAAGAAAGTCCTTCATCCTTGAACACCTCCATACCCAGTTTCCCAAAGAGTTCTGGACTCATGTCTACACTGACTGCTCTGCGGCAGATGCCATTCGGAACGGAGGCGCAGGAGTCTATATTCAGTATCCAGGAGGCAGAGAAGAAAAGATCTGCCTCGCTACCGGCATGTACTCCACCAGTTACAGAGCCGAAGCAGAAGCCTAGAAAACAGCAGCAGCCCACATCGAGGTCAGCCTCTACGCCAGCCACAACGTTGTCTTCTTGACCGACGTCCTGTCCATATTGCAGGCCCTTTGGTCCAACAGAGATGCGGAACTCAACTATCTGTTCTCCTCTCTCGCCTCCCTCTGCACAAGTCACACAGTCACCCTACAGTGGATTCTCTCCCACTGCAACGAGCTTGGCAAGGAGACTGCTGGCAAAGGAAGGCACTACGAAAGAGCAGATGGACAGGTCTACCAGCTACTCTGAATCCAGGACCATCATTAAGGCCAAGCTGCAGAACAAGTGGAAGCAGCAGCATCCACGCCACAACAGAGCAGACCCGTACTACCTGCCTGCTGACTCGTCGAGAGCAGGTAGCCATTTTCAGGCTCAGGGCAGGCCACAACCGCATGAAACACCACCCATACACGAAACTCCGTTTCGGCGACACAGAGCAGTGCCTCTGCAGAACAGGCAGCCAGACAACAGAACATCTGCTGCAGTCCTGCCCGCTCCACCAAGCGCTCCGAGAGAAAATCTGGCCCGACCCAATCCCAGCGGCCCGGGAGCTCTACGGGGGACTGGAGGACCTGCGACGTACTGCCGCCTTCGTCGAGGAGACGGGGGAATCCATCTGATAAATGACGAACGAGACAACAAGTACAGCAACTGCCTCCTCTGCTGTACGGGTGGCCATGGTCGGACACGACTGACAAGCAATAAACCTGTCATCTGTGAGAGTGACGTTCACCTGTTATTTGTCTTCGTCATGTGAAAGAGGATATGAGTTTGGTTTGATATAATGTTTTGGATACCCCTCGCTGAGTGACGCTCACTATGGAGGTGCATTCGTGCATGTTTTTTGTCTATTATAAATGACAGCCAGGTATGGGGTACAGGAAGTGCAGACGTCATTTTTTGGTTTGCCTGTTCTTGCCGAGGAGGGGACAGAAAGAAAGGGGTTGGGTTGGGTGTTGGCTTAAGAAGCAACTCTTGACAATGTAATAATGATAATGATAATGATAATGATGATGATAATATGATAATATAACGAAAATGATGATGATGGTGATGATATAATAATAATAATAATAAGTATTTATATAGCGCTAAATCTTGTGCAGAGACAAGTCAAAGCGCTTTCACACCAGTCAGTCACACGCAGGCAAAACTCTAGACTGAAAAAAAAAAGTAATTAAAAACCTGATCCTGGATCGAGCTAACAAACAAAAGCATGCAGGCATTATTCATGACAGATTGATGTTCATCAATTATGATTTGCTGGTTTATGTGTCGGAAGGGTTTCACCGTCTGGAATACAAGAAAGTGTATGTGTGAGCGTTTTAAGGACCTCTGGACAACAAGAGCTTGGATTAGCATCAAGACAACACTAGTTTTCTTTTTCTTTTCTTCTTCTTCTCGATCTTGATATTGTTCTTGTTCTTCTCCTCCTCCTCCTTCTCGATCTTAAAGGGTCGGAAAAAAGACAAGCACAAATATACTGTTCGTTTTCAAGCCAGTGTGCTTTAACTCTCTCCATACGAACGGCGAAAGAGACGACGTTAACAGCGTTTCACCCCAATTACCATCATCAAAATATTGCAAGCAGAAGGCTCTTATACAGAAGAGGTGAATGTTGACAAAGAATACCACAATTCTGATGACGGAAGCTAAAGGTTGGGTCATTCAGACACCCACTGGACATCCGAGGGGTCTGTGTAGAGGAGAAGACAGGACTGGCCGTCCTGAGTGAGTTAACGCAAGTGAATACTTTGTGCGCAGCACTGAGGAAACAGACACAGACTACGATGATGACTGTCCTTGAAGGGATATGATGGCACACCCCTCTCCAGACAGACGCACGCTCAGCCTCGTACAGCGACAAAGTGATCATTGCCGTCAGCAGGGTCAGGGTTACTAGCATTGTCGTTCGAGTGCTGTATCAGAGCAGGCACTTCCAACACAACACTGGTGTCTCAGCAGTCTGGTGTGTGGTCTCCTGGTGACCTCTCGTCCGTAAACCGATGCAGATTGTTGCCGTTGGTATTACGGTAGAGGAACCTGGGCGTGGATAAACGGTAAGAGGGTGATAAAACTGAAACGACGTGGATGATGGGGAAGCAAAATAAATAGAAAAAAAATTAAAAAGGGAGAAGAAGAAGAAAAAAAAGCAGCAGCAGCAGCACCACCACCAAAAAACAAAAACAAAACCAAACTCACACAGACATGCACACACATAGACACAGACACACAGACACATTCACAGACACACGCAGACACACACACACATATACACACAGACACAGACACACAGACACACACACGCACGCACACACACACACACACACACGCGCGCACACACACACACACGCACGCACACACACTGGAACCTGTACTAGGTTGCCACATGCGAGTCAAGCCACCGCTTCTGAATGGTAATTTTTCTCTCCAATATTAATTTCCCCCCCCCTCTCTCTTTCTCTCTCACCCCATCCACGTTTTACTACTCCTATATATGAAATGTCCATGGTGATATATCTTCTGCAGGAGTGATGAAAAGTGGAGTATCTCAAGGATCCGCTCTTGGAGAGCTTCAGGTATTGGTATTCCTTTATTTGATCGCAGCGGATTTAGAACAATGAAATCAAATCCTCGGAAATTAAGTGTTACCGCAAGATATTAAATACCCCCCCACCCCCCCGAAAACGCCTATATGCCTATATGACAGGGTAAAAAAAACCTCACCTAAACAAACGGTCATACACGTGAAAGGTTATACGTCTGTGTGAGTGTATGCGTGCGTGACTGAAACCTGACTGAATGACACAGGAAGCAAATGATGACCGCCTGAAGGCATCTCTCAATCGGCTCTACCCAGGTAGGCAGCCTGTTGTCGAAATGGCTCTATCAAATAATGAGAATTTTATTTCTCTTTTTTTGTCACAACACACTTCTCTGTGTGAAGTTCGGGTTGCTCTCCCAAGGGAGAGCGTATCGCTACACTGACAGCGCCACCCATCTTTTTTTTTTTTTTTTTTTTTTGGGGGGGGGGGGTATTTTTTCCTGCGTGCAGTTTTATTTGTTTTTCTTATTGAAGTGGATTTTTCTACAGAATTTTGCCAGGGACAACCCTTTTGTTGCCGTGGGTTCTTTTACGTGCGCTAAATACATGCTGAACACGGGACCTCGGTTTATCGTCTCATCCGAATGTCTAGCGTCAAGACTACCACTCAAGGTCTACTGGAGGGGGAGAAAATATTGGCGACTGTACCGTGATTCGAACCAGCGCGCTCAGATTCTCTCGCTTCCTATGCGGACGCGTTACCTCTAGGCCATTACTCCACATTATGTTTGTAAAGCGGTTAGAGCCTGGTCTTTGACCGAATATAGGAACTATATAAGTATAACATCATCATCATCACTAAATATCAGGTACACTGATCGTCAAGGAACAACTGCAGTAAACCATGAAGTGGCACATACCAAGATCCATTGACATCAGATATGATATGGTTGACATGCTTTTGTAACGAAATCCAATAGCTTTGCTAAAACAGTCCTTCAAGGAAGGAGACGAATGAGAAAAAACCCAAACAAAAACAAAAATAAAAAACCCAAAACAACAACAAACAAACAAAAAACACACAAAACAACAGCAACAACAACAAACGATGGACTGACAACATTGCAGAACGACGGGAAAACATTTGAAGAGAGCTGGAGGAATGTGATGAACAGTTCTTCAGGGCCGCACCTCATTGACTCTTTGCAGGTGTTACGAAGAAGAAGGAAAAAAAGAGAAGACAAGAAGAACAAGAACAAGAACAATAACAAGGACAAGAAGACTTATGAATGCAATCATATTTATGTCTGTATAATGGTAGCTTCATCGTTATCAATATCAGCATTGGTCACAATGAAATATTAGAAGGTCTCTTGTTACATAGTCATTCAAACCTTGTTTCATGATGACCCCGGTTCAAGTTTTACCTATGATGAGCAGTCTCCACTGTCAGACAACTACGGGAAGAGTCGCTGAAGAGACACAGAAAGAATCTTCATTCCACTTGAGAATGCTACT
>NC_134893.1:47871973-47884473 GCF_041734735.1 Babylonia areolata | reverse complement strand
GATATACAAAAAAGGAGCTGTCGGCAACGAAAGAATTGAAACACTCCTACCCAAAATACTGTTTTCAAAGACCTGAAATACATGCAGTCTACTAGCCCTCTGCCCCTTCCACATTTTTTTTCTTCATTGTGTGTGTGTGTGTGTGTGTGTGTGTGTGTGTGTGTGTGTGTGTGTGTGTGTGTGTGTGCTGTCTTTGCTGTCACACAGGATGACGTATTGGTTTTAAGAAATGATTCCTCCAGTTCAGCCAAATAAAACAATAACTTAGCCTTGAAGCAACTTGCAAAGCCAATTGCACACATCATTAAACCAGCTGACGAAACATTTGCAGACACAACCAAGTATCTTTGTTCGCGGTCTTCTAAGGAAAATCAATCTGAAGTTTGTACGAATATTTTTTTAAAGGAAAAGCAACAGCAGAAAAAAAATCTAACACAGCAGAAACAAAGCATACAGTGGACAATTAGAATTGCTAGATCGCTTTGTGTGCTCATATACTTAAAAGATATTCATAATTATCTTTACTAGCGAAACTGATATGCGTTTCCACAGATTGAAAGAGAAATGGCAGGCAGCACGAACACCCTTGGTGGCCAGTCTGATGACGTGCCATCTGGTGTCACTGATCATGAGTTGACGTCCTCCACGTCTTCACTGCTGTTGGGGACAATGGTGACCACTCACGTGACCAATCACTCAATTGTGGACATGGTGACAGAGAAACCGTTCGGGGAGTTTCTGGAAGTCAAAGTTGCGGTTTTACTGGAGAGGTAAGGAAAAATGGTGTGAAGTCATCAATGGTCAATTTCATTTTGATCTAATATATTTAAACAAATCTATTTGAATATAGTTCGGTTAAATGTCTACTTAATGAAGTATTTTAGTGACCTGGACTTTTCAGTCAAACTGTAAGAATAGCCATTGCAACCCAAAACAAACCGTGCTGTGGATAAAATCACGATGAGTGAATTAGTTTTATCTGCTGAAGTACCAATAGATATTCTAATCCCCGGTTCAGCTTTCAACCACAAAGCGATACTTTTGCCCGAAAGCACTAGGAGCGTGGCTGAATTATGAAAAGTTGCATTCATATCTAATGTGCCTTTTGTTTTGCAGAATCTATATTCCTATTCTGGTAGCTGTGGGTGTGCCATGCAACTTCCTGTGCTTTGTGACCCTCGTCTTCACCAGTCTGCGGAACACTTCCACGTGTGTCTACATGGCCGCTATCGCTGTCCTGGATTGTGTTATCCTCATTCATTCTTTGTGCATACAGATAAGTCGCTACCTTGGTCACGCCGAATACTACATGTATAATGACTGGAACTGTGGCTTTCAGCACTTCCTGTTCTACTTCGCCATCCACTTTGACGTCCTGCTGCTTCTGGCCATGACTGTGGACCGTTTCATTGTGGTCAGGTTCCCGCTCAAAGCTCAGAGATTGTGCACTCCGAAATCTGCCATTAAAGTCATCATTGGGTTAGGGATCTTCTCCTTCGCTCTCAACTTTCAAATATTTTTCAACAGGCGTTTGGTTCCTACGGGGAGATCTGAGGACCCATTGAGGTGCTGGTACCCAGAAGGAGAAATCAAAACTTTCATGGAGAAAATTTACACTATCATTGACGCTACCATCTACAGTTTTATTCCTTTCTTGTCTCTGCTCACTTTGAATCTCCTCATCATCAGACAGCTAAACCAATCGAGTAAATTCAGCAGGCAGTTCACAGAGGGTCAAGGTGGAAACAACATGAATGAGTCAGCTGTGGGCGACACGAAAAAAGCCAAAGCCAACACCAATATCACCCTCATGCTCTTGATGGTTTCCTTCACTTTCTTAGGGCTGACGTCACCGATAGTGATCATGTATCTTTACCAGAGATACAACCGGCAGATCAAAACAAATGCTGAGAGAGCTGAGTACCGTATCATTCTCGTTGTCATGGAAAACGTCATGTACAGCAACCATGCTGTCAATTTTCTGCTGTACAGCATCAGTGGTCGTCGTTTTAGACAGGAACTGAAACAGTTTCTGACACGAATCTGTTGGCGACAGTAGGTGTTGTTGTAGAAGTGGTAGTAGTTGTAGTAGTAGTCGCAGTAGTTGTTGTAGTGATCAGGCCAGCAACAAACCTGGAAACCCTTCATCTACCGTGCCATTCAATCTCAAGTTTCGACACAACTTTTCCTGAAGTGATTTTGCTAAATAAATCAATGGTTGTCTTTGTATTGGTGATGCCGAGCCCCAGATAAATCACGTTGCAAACGAACATTCATGGTTAATTGTTCAACACAATAGACTTGGTCTCTTTCACATCATGTAAATTCACGCTCATCTTTTTCTGTACCGGTGGTCTGATCGAGCACATTGCAGGCTCAAAGGACATGGTACATCATGACATTTACATCATCTGCAAAATACTTTTAGCCTTGGGTTCGAATTTGCTTTTGTATAATCATTTATGATTTCCCCTTTTACTTTTATTGATTGTTTTGTTTGTTTGTTCATTTTTTTGTTTTACTCCTGCTTTGGTTATGGCACTCGAAACAGAATCAAATCATGTCATTTGAATGTTTTTCAAAAATCTTTCCGCCAACCTGTTTGAAGAAATTACGGAGGGAAAATAGCTCCAGCAACAATTTTGACGTCTGCACTGTTTAAAAAGATTGTGGTGAACTTCCAACTAATCACTTGCAGATGACGCTCAACGCTAGAGACTTTGCTGTGTTCGTCATGTTGAGTCTTGGATGGCTGAGCATCAGCTGAACTTGAATGATGATAAAACTGAGGCTCTTCTCGTTCACTCAATAACAAACAGGTCATTCCCCGTCTGTTCCATGCCATACACTGTCCGTGTAGTGAACTCTGACATTTCATTTTCTTTCTTTGCATCCAATATTTGATTCATTATTTCAGATGACGTGCCTCTTGCCAATCACATTACTCACATCTGCAGATCTGCCTATGCATCTGTCCATCTGATAAGATCAATCTGTCATCACATTACGACGCTACAACAAAACGGGCACAACGGGCGCAATAGCCGGGTGGTTAAAACGTTGGACTTTCAAGTTGAGGATCCCAGGTTCGAATTTCGGTAACGGCGCCTGGTGGGTAAAGGGTGAAGATTTTTCCGATCTTCCAGCTCAACATATGTGGAGCTCTGCTAGTGCCTCAACCAACTTCGTGTGTATACGCACGCAGAAGATCAAATACGCATGTTAAAGATCCTGCAATCCATGTCAGCGTTCACTGGGTTATAGAAACAATAACATACCCAGCATGTACACCCACGAAAATGGAGTATGGTTGCTTACATGATGGGATAAAGGAGCAAAATGGTCATACACGTAAAATGTTACATGTTTGTATTTGTATGCTTGACTGGAACCTGAATGAATGACACAGGACACGAATGATGAGCGCCCAATGGCAGCCGTCATTCGGCTCTACCCAGGTATGCAGCCTGTTGTACAAATGAACTCGTGTTTGTAAAGCGCTTAGAGCTTGGTCTCCCACCGAGGATAGGCGCTTTACAAATATCCATATCATATCATCAAAACCGCCTGTTTATGCTTGTCCTGTTTAGATTAGACGGTAGCAACGGTCTTCGTGTTTGCTGTCCCAAGCGGTGCTCTGGTGAGTTGAAAAAGGTGCAGAAGACAGCCGCGAGGTTTGTTCTCAAACAAACGATACCATGCCACATCTCAGCCTCCAGCTCAGTCAGTACTGCCTCCTTGTTGAGGCCTACATCAAATATAAAATGTACTTCCTTGCCATAATTTTGTCCATCCTAATTTCTGATCTACTGTCTAACTTTTCACCTACTCGACCACTCCGTTCACCCAAGATTAGCTCATTCTCTCTAAACCAGTATCAGTATCAGTAGCTCACGGAGGCGTCACTGCGTTCGGTCAAATCCATATACGCTACACCACATCTGCCAAGCAGATGCCTGACCAGCAGCGTAACCCAACGCGCTTAGTCAGGCCTCGAGAAAAAAAACCCCAAAACAACCCCCCACCCCCAAACCAGAGGAAGACCCGTTTCGTTGTAGAGGAAGACCACGAAACAGTTTCAATTTCTCAAGGAGGCGTCACTGCGTTTGGACAAATCCATATACACGACATCACATCTGCCAAGCAGATGCCTGACAGCAGCATAACCCAACGCGTTTCTCAGGCCTTGAGTGCTCCAGCTTTCGGTTTGTCAGATCTGTGCACTTAGCTCTGTTACTCTGATCTTAAAACCTACCTCTTTCCAACATATCTCTCCCCTCCCCTCCAACTTTCCGGTCTAGTTTCTCTGCCTTTCTATTCAGGTGTATTCTTAAAATTTCTTCCATCCATTTGAAAGAGTTATGCATGCGTGTGAATAGCTAGTATGCAAAACGCTTTGGTATGTCTCTGACAAGAATATTGTTTTTGGCAATGATTTCGGGATCGAAGGTTTAAAAATTTGAAATTCGTATCAGTAAAGTTCTCTTCGATCACAATGACGCTTATGGCCGGGGAGTCCGACTCGAGATCGACATATTCTTCCACAACGGCAACAGGGTAATGTCTGCTCTGTGGTGGGTTCTGTTTGGCCCCTGTTTTCCCACCTTATCCTTATCTTCTCCAGGATGGCATGACGGCTAGCTTCCACGGTACTGGCAGCTTGGTAGATGGTGCGGCGCCAGGCAGTCCTTGGGTAGTCCTCTTGGTGGGGGTTGATGACCCAGGTTGAGAGAGTCTTTTTTGGAATGTCTTTATACCGCCTCCGGGATGCTTCTTTGTTACACTGACCTAAAGCAGAGCGGTCATTAGTTGCCGTTGGTTTTCCATTCTGGAGACTTGTCCTTCCAAACGCATCTGGGTTCTCAGCAGTATGACCTCGATGCTTTTGACTTTGGTTTATCTGAAGACCAGAAAATTGGTGATGTATCGCTCCAATGGTCCCTCAAGATGTTGCGAAGGCAGCGTTCGTGGAAACCCTACAGGGTAAGGATGTGGCTGCGGTAGGTGACTCATGCCATAAAGGAGGATGATCAACACCACGGCTCTTTAGGCGCTAATCTTGGTCTCTATTTTGAGGGAATTGTTGTCTCACACACACCTTGTTGAGCATTCCAAAGGCACTGCTGGCCTTGGCCAATCTGTCGTCCACTTCATTGCTAGTCCAAGCGTCAGTGCAACCGACGAAGCAGAATTGCTATTTCATGTCCATATTTGTCTGTTTTATGGTGATGTTTGCTGGGTTCTGTTCCCGTGGGGGAAAAGACTGGTGAAAAACTTCAGCTTTCTTCAGGCTGACTTAGGACCAAAAAGGTCAGCAGTCTCTGGAAAACAGGAAGTAATACGCTGAAAGCCCCTTCACTGTACGCTACCACAGAGGCAGCATCAGATCAGCAAATAACAACCCTCGCATAACTCTGTCCATCGTCATGGTGCGGGCTTGCAGCAGACACAGGTTGGAGAGGGTTTCCGTCTGTGACAAGACTAAGCGCAATGTGAATACCTTCATTATCACTACACACACACACATACATAGACGGATAGCAGGATGGTTGCACAGTAGAAGCATATTCTTAATCGCCATATGGAGGCACTACTTTTGAACGATATGAATCTTTATCCTTCCAACATCATACTTCCTAACACCCACCCACCCACACACACACACACACGCGCGCGCGACCAGTACTACAGAACGGAAGCGGAGTGTTTCATAGAGACTCCAGTTTTAAATCTGACATGGGGATTCCACGTGATGGACTGAGAAGTGCAGTTTGTTCTATGTGTGACACTGGTGTTTTTCTTCTGGTTTGTCTTGGCTGCTTTTTGTATTACACACACACACACACACACACACACACACACACACACACACACACACACACACACACACACACACACACACACACACACACACTGTCTGTCTGTCTGTCTCACTCTCTCTGTCTGTTTTTCTCTCTCCGTCCCCCCGTCTCTCTCTCTCTCTCTCTCGCCACGTTTTGTCGGTAAGTAGTGATGTATCTTCTATAGGAGCAATGAAAAATGGAGCACCTGGAGCTGTTCCAGGACCGCTTCAGGACTGTATCTTTATCAATGGTCTTTCTTGGTCCATATCTAACACCATTGTCATAGTTTTCCACATGACGCTTCTCACCATTCCAGTGCAGTCGACTAAGCCTCAAATTCTTCGTCGTCGTCGACTTCTTTTTCTTCTTCATTCGTGGGCTGCAACTCCTGTGTTCACTCGTCTGTACCGTTTTTACCCCGCCATTTAGGCAGCCATACTCCGTTTTCGGGGGTGTGCATGCTGGGTATGTTCTTGCTTCCATAACCTATCGAACGCTGACATGAATTACAGGGTCTTTAACGTGCATATTTGATCTTCTGCTTGCGTATACACACGAAGGGGTCTCAGACACAAGCAGGTCTGCACATATGTTGACCTGCGAGATCGGAACAATCTCCACCATTTACCCACCAGACGCCGTTACCGAGATTCGAACCTCAGATTGAAAGTCCAACGCTTTAAACACTCGGCCATTGCTCCCGTCCCTCAAATTCAAAATTTATTTTAGATGGGCTCGAATGATTTTTTTCCCAAATCTATGGCACTTCATGGCCCCCAGACAAAGAAAAGCATCAAACCAGTCCCCTTGTTCTCCGTTTGAAATCTAATGGTACGTTCTCTAAACGCTGCCGTGAGCACCGTGTCTTATGGGTCATGATAGATAATGAGCTCAGTTGGCAATATCACATTGGCTTATGTGGACACTGGCGCTCGACGAATCTTCGTTCCATCTCACTGCCTTTCTCATATCAACTACATATCTGCATCCTGCAATTGCGCTATAGAAGTTGATTAGAATAAGTTACATTTTACATTTTATTTGCAAGAGAACAGCCAAAACAGTTCTATCGGAACCATCCTTGTCAGCCACAGAATAGCCAGCGAAGTCAAACATTATACCATTGCAACAACATACAGAATCCAACAAAGGGTTTGTGATGTACAAGGTACACAATAATTTGGCGATTCAATATCAAAAGAACTGCGCGCCCCCCAAAACAAACAACAACAACAAAAAACACAAAAAACAACACAACAACAACAACCGCACATCCGAGCCTTAAATCGATATGGCTCCAGCAATAGCCTTTTACCACCGATCTGATACGTTTGAAACAATTTTTGCATTTGCATGTGCATACCTTTGGATACCCCATTCTTCTTAACATAAAAACGAGCTGCACTCTGATCACTTTCAAATCAGATTTTTCGAAAACGTTTCCAGTCATCCCGAGCACTTGTTGGTTACGATCTGGAAACAGCTTTGGCATTTTAAAAACAACGGACCCCCCCAAAACAACAACAACAACAACAACAACAACAAACAAACTTGGTCTGATTTATTTTTGCTGCCAGTTGCGAACATTAAAAAAAAAAAAATTCATTTGTGATAACAGTGCTCTGATTGTTCGCTGGTTATGACGGCGATAGCAGTTGCGCTTGAAGTAGTTATATCAGCAGCAGCACCTGCAGTAGTAGTGGTAATTAACAGTCGCTTTTGTCATTCGTGGTAATGAAAGACAGTTGTAACAATGTGTAAACAAAGTGAGTATTCTTTAACCCGGTGTTCGGTTCTCTCTCTCTCTCTCTCTCTCTCTCTCTCTGTGTGTGTGTGTGTGTGTGTGTGTGTGTGCGTGTGGTAAACTTTAACATTGCCATTTTCTCTGCAAATACTTTGTCAGTTGACACCAAATTTGGCATAAAAATAGGAAAAATTCAGTTCTTTCCAGTCATCTTGTTTAAAACAATATTGCACCTTTGGATGGGCACAAAAAATAAAAAAGAAGCCAAATTATATGCAAACTGAATTTACTGTTATATTTATATTTTTTTTATTCTCTAAACTTGGCACTTTGATCTGATATTCTGACACAACAAGAGCAGTCATTTTTATCATTTTTTGTTCCAACATGAATTCTTTTGCTAAACATGAAAGTCATATTTCTGGTGCATGTCTTTGCTGCAGATAGTAAAAAAAAAGGTGTGCAAGGTGTGCAGCATTCCACCTCAGTATTCAACTGGTGACTCTAGACCTTCCACACCCCATCTTTCTGTCTAAAAACAGGAACAGGAACATGATGAAGAACACATGTGGAGGAATAAAGGGTCGAAAAGCGTTGCTTCCCTTATTCGTTTTGTGTTCTAACATAACGTTCGTTCTTTCTCTGTAATATGAGAGCATCATTGAGAGTGCCTATTCGGATGGTGAGATCAAGAGATATATTGCAGCTCAATTAAGACGACCAATAGCAAAACAATGCCGATGAAACACACGAAGCGAGCGTGTGGAATCAGTGTACTCATGCGTGTACTCTTTCACTTCAATAGAGATAGAGGGGGGTGGGGGTGGGGGTGGGCGGGCGTGGGGGGGGGGAGGAAGCAGTGGAACCAGGGCGCGATTGTAGCAGAACCTCTGTTTTGCCAAGCCTGATGGTGAGACTTGATGACGATGAGTGCCCCCAAGAGGATCCTCTCCATTGTCTTGGTCTTGGCGCTCAAGCAGCGAAGATAAAAGATAGATCCGTGCAACCTGCACCTCAGGTACACCCCGAGTTCAAAGTCCCTGAGCACACAGGTGAAGAAAAGGTTGAAGAGGTCACAGCCGTCCACTGCGGCCAAGGAAATCTCCAGTCGTACCATCAGACCCCAACATACATACATACATACATGCATACCTACATAAAAATATACTAAACTATACTTGGGGACCAGACTTGGCAGTATCTTTTCCAAAACACTATCACATAAAGACGTGCGCACGAACACATAAACTGCTCTGTTGTCCTTGATGGAACTGGTTGCACAGTTTCAGGGACGCTTTTAGGTATGCAAGTACTAAGACTACGTTTTAGTGACAGCTGACTAAGTGAAATCCTCTGATCAGTTGTTTGAGGTGTTGCTGTTGCCATCGAGATCAAATAGCTGTCAGAACCGGAGATGGTGAAACCATGCCTCGGTGTCTATGAATGTGAGTAAAAGAAAACTCAGACACCAACACGCATAAGTAAGGGCCTTTCGCTTGGAATATCTGCCAACGAAACTGAACCTGAAACAAAAACTACCGACACAAATATGAACTAAGGAATGTTGTCGTATGACGAACCGAAAGTGGGAAAAGTGCTGCAGCAAAATTTAAAGGACAGGGGAGAGAGACAAGGAAACAATTTAGCGACGTACCAAACAAAACAGCACTGTGCACTTCAGCCAACCGAAAGGAACACAACAAACACAGTAAAAACGCTGTGATGAACGCCATAGAAAAGTACTGCAGATCTGAGGTTCCCTGAATTTGACTCTGGCCTTCACCTTCAACAACAACAACAACAACAACTACTACGGCTACTGCTGTTGTCTGATTTTCCCCAACTTTGCAGATAACATCCAACTCACAATGCTTCTCCCCCACGTTATTTTCTGTCCTTCACAAAGTAATAGAATTGTGCTTTATTGTGGTAAAGGAACGGGTGCTGACAAACGTAGACTTAATTACATTAAAACTGAAGTTGTAGGTTCAAAGTCTACCATTAGTCATATTTCAGACCATACCTTGATTGCAATGTTGATTCAATCTTTTGAACTTGTTACAGAAACTTTAGTGTGTGTTCAGCTCTGTGCATGATCCTGTCAGCAATGTATGTAAAACAGCATTCTTCCACCAAACAAAAATCCGTACCAGTCGACCATACCTTACTGTTGAAGCAGCTGCCCAACTTGTCTGATATTTGATTCCGATTCGCAATGACATATGTATTGCATTACTTACCACCGTGTATTTTGCGTCAACGTCCCACACAAACACAGATGGTGTTGAACAATACTGCGATTTATTTTCAGAAAGTCAAACAAAAAGACATTCCGTTGTCTCACTCTTTCGTCAACTTCAGTACTTATCCATACAGATCAGAATTTAGGATGAATTTGGCATTTAAGACGCATTTTGCACTTTTATGTGAAAATTCCTGTTCGCGATCTGTGTATATGTCTGGTATGTCTTTATGAACTGTTTATGTGCAATGATTCATGAGAGGTAGTCAATACCCAGTATGTGGGAAGCTCGCGCCATGTTATCATTGTTAATGCTATTTCTTCTACCACTGTTACAGCTACTACTACTACTTCACTGTCGTTGCCGTTGCTGCTGGTGCTGCTTCCATCTTTCTTCCTGTTCATATTCGTCACCAAATCCAATGAAACAAACTGACCAACTTCAGGAACGACAACGGAGTCGTGTCAGAAGTAGCTTCAGCTCATGTCTGAAGCGACGACCGCTGATTGAGTACAGAAAGAAGTTTACAGCATGGTTGCTGAACATGAAGCTTTCCAAGACTACGAGAATTATACGGTAGTGGGCTCTCTCAGCATTTGTTTTGGGCCTCCGGTAATATCTCTGGTAAAGAAACAGGATCACTATTGGTGAAGTCAGCACTAAGAAGGTGAAGGACACCATCAAGAGCATGAGGGTGATATTGGTGTTGGCTTTGGCTTTTTTCGTGTCGCCCACAGCTGACTCATTCATGTTGTTTCCACCTTGACCCTCTGTGAACTGGCTGCTGAATTTACTCGAGCGTTTCAGCTGAATAATGATGAGGAGATTCAAAGTGAGCAGAGACAGAAAAGGAATAAAACTATAGATTGTGGCATCAATAACAGTGTATATTTTCTCCATAAAAAATTCGATATCTCCTTCTGGATACCAGCACCTCAATGGGTCCTCAGATCTCCTGTAGGAATCAAACGTTTGTTAAAAAATATTTGAAAGTTAAGAGCGAAGGAGAAGATCCCTAATCCAATGATGACTTTAATGGCAGATTTTGGAGTGCACAATCTCTGAGCTTTGAGCGGGAACCTGACCACAATGAAACGGTCCACAGTCATGGCCAGAAGCAGCAGGACGTCAAAGTGGATGGCGAAGTAGAACAGAAAATGCTGGAAGCCACAGTTCCAATCATTGCCCATAAAGAATTTGGCATGACCAAAGTAGCGACCAAACAGGACACATAAAGCTTGACCGAGGATGCTGCAGTCCAGGACAGCAATGGCGGCCATGTAGACACAGGTGGAAGTGTTCCGCAGACTGGTGAAGACGAGAGTCACGAAGCACAGGAAGTTGCCCAACAAACCCACACTCACGATGATGGGAATACAGATTCTGCAAAATAAAAATGCATCTTAAAAAGGAATCAGAATTTTACAATCGGATTACTTCCATAAAGTTTTCATACTGAATTGTGTATGAAGGATTACAGTATTTACTGGAGCTTCAGCAGATGAATTTATTATCTTGGTTGAAATAATTATCTTTTCCAACAGTATGACCCATCAGACCACATCACTAGAATACCATGTTCAGTAAACCTAAACAGTTACGGTAAAACAAAATCACCACAAAATATGTTTAGACAAAACCATGGTAGATCTAAATAAATGAATGAAAAAGTTGTAAAATGAATATTAAAACTGAGCAGTGATGTGCTGACTCAGCACGTTTTTTCCTTACCTCTCCACCAGAATGGAAGCCTTGACTTCTAAAAACTCCCCGAACGGTTTCTCTGTCACCATGTCCACAATTGAGTGATTGGTCACGTGAGTGGTCACCATTGTCCCCAACAGCAGTGAAGACGTGGAGGACGTCAACTCATGGTCAGCGACACCAGATGGCACGTCATCAGTCTGGACACCAAGGGTGTTCGTGCTGCCTGCCATTGCTCTTTCCGCTCTGTGGAAAGACATTTCAGATTCGTCAGTAAGAATGTGAATTGGTTAGAAGTCTCTAATCGTCCACTGTATGCTTTTGTTCTTGCTGCACTAGAGTTTTCTTATGTTGTTTTCATTTCAAATCCAAATACTCACACGAAACTGAGATTAAATTCTTGAACAGCACACTCTCAATATTCATGTACGTAGTTGGCATTATCAGTACTGTCAAGGATTGGGTAATGCATTGATCGGCTGGCATTGATCGATGGGCAACATGCTGATTCGCGTTTTCCTTCTCATCACAAGTTTGATTGGATGGTTGAAATTATGTACTTTCTTTATCAATGGATTTTTTTTATCATGTTTTTGAATAGTCGTTTCATCTTTTAAAAAAAACTATTTTGTTGTTATTGTGATTGTACCCCCATGTCATAAGGGCTGATAAGATATTGATATCAAAAGGATTCTGAGTTCTCTCTCTCCCTGACTCTCTCTCACTCTCTCATATACTCTCTGTCTCTCTCAGCATGTGCTTTTTTTGTTTTAGTTTACCTATCAAAGAAAACACTTTTTCAACAGAATATGTGTTGCTGTAGGTTGTCTCGTCTGCAGCGAATGGGATCTTTGTTAACAGTGGTATTCGTGAGCCTGGCACTAAGATCGCAATCATCAATCACACAGATACAAGATTCATGCACACGCTTTGGAGTCAGGGAGTTTCACGATTGACAACGGTAAA
>NC_134893.1:47844473-47866973 GCF_041734735.1 Babylonia areolata | reverse complement strand
TCTGGACAGATGTCCGCGGCTGTCTTTTGTCGGTGGCAGACAGGAGAACAAGATGGCAAAACGTTTTATAGCAGCGGAGAGAGACGTTGCTGCAGGGTCAGATTAGCTCGCTGACCTGTTGCAGCGAGCAGCTGACAAGTGCAGACACAGGAAGGCAAAGCGGAAAACACGTGCACAACCTTCGTGGTGGGAAGAAGACTGTGAGTGCGCTAAAATCGACGAGTACAGGCAACTAAATATGTGGCGATTTTCCAATAAACCTGAAGACGTGAACCAGCACATTCATAAGAAAAAAGGAATTCAAAGCACTTTGCAAAGAGAAACAGGAACAACAGAATAATCAAATATTAAAAGATCTTAACACTGTTTGTAATGACAAGAACTCTAAATCGCTCTGGCCAAAAAACGCAAAAAAGCTTTAACGAGTGTCGCATCGAATCGTTCTTGCACGATCAGTGCATGTTCATAGTACCATTGCTTTCGTGAGCTGTTAAATCCTGAAAAAGAAGTTGTTAATTCTAAATTTCGTCAGGAAATGGAAAATGTCAGACAGCTCAAGCAGACCTTGACAAAGAAATTACCGAAGAAAGGCCATGAAAGGTATGAAGAAAGGTAAAGCCTCTGGACTGGATGGTATACCACCCGATGTGTTTCATGTTGCTACTGTTGTCTTAATCAAGTTTTTGCTGATGTTATTCAACTGTCTTTTTTTTCGTTTTTAAACTGGACAGTACCCAGAAAGTTGGACAAAGGGACTGATTTTCCCATTGCACAAAAAGGGTAACTGCAGAAAAACCGAAAATTATTTGGAATATCGTTGTTAAACATTATAACTAAACTATAGAGTAGCGTTTTGAATGAAAGGCTAAGTGCTTTTTGTGATGCGAACAAAACTAATCGAGAAACATAAGCAGGTTTTAGAAAGGGATATAGTACTACTGATAATGTATTTTCACTGCAATCATTGATTCAGAAATACCTTACAATAAGAGGAAGGTCGTTTTTATACACTTTTTGTTTGCTTATCCAAGGCATTTGAAGTATTGAAAAGTCCACTTTACTCTATATTTTACTTCAGAAAGGAAATCATGGAAAGATGTTCCAAACACATTCAAGCATATACAAGCAAGTAAAGGCGGTTGTTAGAGTTGAGAATAATGTCGCTGAATATTTTGAGTGCATGTCAAGGGTTAGACTGGGTTGCATTCTTAGTCCTCTTCTGTTTTCTCTTTTTATATCTGAACTACAAAATGCATTGATTAACGACGACACAAGGGGAACTGATGTATTTTCAGATAAAAATTTAACGGGAATTCTTCTTTTCAATTATGCAGACGGTATCGCACTGGGTTTCGACTCTGTGATTGATCTTCAGAAGAAAGTTGAATGTCTTGAACAATATTGTCGCAGATGGGGCCTTAAGGTGAATATGGATAAGACCAAAGTAGTTGGTTTTCTTAGAGATTCCGAAAAGTGGTTTTATGCTTGTAAATCAATCAAAGTCGAGCCCATTTACAATTACCTTGGAGTGATTTTTTCTGCCACATTAAACGGTCCAAATGTGTTGATAATCTTTCGGGAAAGGCACTCAGAGCCGTAGAGGGGTTTAAAAGATTGTATTTAAAGTTAAAATGTATGCCAGCCGTTACTGTTTTCAAAATATTTGATGTCAAAATCAAACCAATTTTGTTGTATGGCTCCGAGATAAGGGGTTTCCAGCGCTGAGAAGCCATCGAAAAGGTACAAATGGAACTATGTAAAATGATTTTGGGTGTGGGCAGAGATGCTGAAAATAACATTGCCATTGGAGAGCGTGCTCGAATTCCTATTTATGTTGATGCCTATGTACGGCTTATCAAGTATTGGTGCAAACTTATTAATTTATCCCAAGACCGATACCCCAAACAATGCCATGATAATTATGTTACTAATGCAACTGATTGCAATGGAAGACACAACTGGGCTACTCAAGTAAGGACCATATTTAGTAAATTTGGATTCGGGTATGTATGGGCACTGCAAGATGTGGATCATATTGAGTATTTTCAAAGGGTCTTCAAGGACAGACTAGAAAATGATTTTCGCCAAAGCTGGCATGAGTCTTTTGTGAAAGAAGGTGATTACTGTTTATATGATCTGGAAATTATAAGAGCTAGTTAAGAGATCAAAGAGTGTGCAAAATCTGCCATTAAAGTCATCATAGGGTTAGGGATCTTGTCCTTCGCTCTTAACTTTCAAATCTTTTTTTTTAACAAACGTTTGATTCATACAGATAGATCTGAGGAGATCTGCTGGTATCCAGATGGAGATATCCAATTTTTTAAATGGGGAAAATATACACTGTTATTGATGCCACAATCTATAGTTTTATTCCCTTTCTGTCTCTGCTCACTTTGAATCTCCTCATCATTATTCAGCTGAAACGCTCTAGCAAATTCAGCAGGCAGTTCACAGAGGGTCAAGGTGGAAACAACATGAATGAGTCAGCTGTGGGCGACACGAAAAAAGCCAAAGCCAACACCAATATCACCCTCATGCTCTTGATGGTTTCCTTCACTTTCTTAGGGCTGACGTCACCAATAGTGATCCTGTTTCTTTACCAGAGATATTACCGGAGGCCCAAAACAAATGCTGAGAGAGCGCACTACCGTATAATTCTCGTAGTCTTGGAAAGCTTCATGTTTAGCAACCATGCTGTAAACTTCTTTCCGTACTCAAATAGTGGTCGTCGCTTCAGACAGGACTTGAAGCTACTTCTGACACGACTCCGTTGTCGTTCCTGAAGTTTGTCAGTTTGTTTCATTAGATTTGGTGACGAATATGAACAGGAAGAAAGATGGAAGCAGCATCAGCAACGACAGTGCAGCAGTTGCAGTAGCTGAAATAGTGGTAGAAGAAATAGTAATAAGAATGATAACATGCTGCAAGCTTCCCATATACTAGGTATTGACTACCTCCCATGAACCATTGCATATACAATAGTCCCTAATGACATACCAGATACGTACACCAAGACAATAACACAGACTGCAAACAGGAATTTTCTTATAAAAGTACAAAATACGTCTTAAAAGCCAATTTCATACTAAATTCTGAAGTCATTGAAGCTGACGAAAAAGACCATCTGTGTGTGTGTGTGTGTGTGTGTGTGTGAGACGTTGAATCAAAATACACGGTGGTAAGTAATGTAATGCATACGTCATTGCGAATCAGAACCAAGGAACAGACAAGCTGTGTTGCTGCTTCAACAGTAAGGTATGGTCGACTAGTACTGATTTTTGTTTGGTTGAAGAATAATGTTTCACATACATTACTGACAGGATCATGCACAGAACTGAACACACACTAAGGTTTCCTGTAGCAGTTTCATAAAATAGCACCAACATTGCAGTCAAGGTATGGTCTGAAATATGACTAATGGTAGACTTGGAACCTACAACTTTGGCTTCAGTTTTAATGTAATTAAGTCTATGTTTGTCAGCATCCATTCCTTTACCACAGCAAAGCACAATTCTTAAAGAACTTGGGGGAGAAGCATTGTGAGTTGGATGTTATCGGTGAACTTGTGAAAAATCAGACAGACAACAGCAGCAACAGTAGTAGTAGTAGTAGTAGTTGTTGTTGTTGCTGTTGTTGTTGTTGAAGTTGAAGGCCAGAATCAACTTCAGGAAATCTCAGATCTGCAGTACTTTTCTATGACGTTCAGCACAGCGTTTTTACTGTGGTTGTTGTGTTCCTTTCGGTTTGACCATCGTGGACAATTGTTGTTGTAGTGTTGTTTCAAAGCCGCATGAAAGGGAAGGTGCACGGTCACAGTTTCTCATTCAGGTACAGTGCTACTATCCAAGAGATGTTGAAGATGTACTCCAAGAACACTATCCACAATCTGTTGAATCTGTTCACTCGGCAACACACCTGGGTTCCCACAGTGATGTGGGTGAGGAGGCAGAGGAGCCCTGACTAGACGGATGCTGACTGCTTCTTTCATTCCATTGCAGATATGAAGAGTGCAGAGAGAACAGACTTTCACGTGTGCTCTTCATGTCTAAGTGGAACAAAGTTCCTATAACACTGGCAATGTGCATGATAGTTCTGAAGATGAAAAAGACCTTTACGTGTGCGTTTCATGTCATTGTGGAACGAAGTTCTCATGAGCACTGGCAATGTGCATTGTTGCATGCGCGTTTCTGTTTGTGAAAAAAATGTGTACGTGTGCGTGCGTGCGTGAGTGCGTGTGTGTACATCCGTGCGTGCGTGCGTGTGTGTGCATGTGCATGCATGTGTTCATGCGTGTATGTATGTGTGAACAGAACAGAATAGAGATGAATGTCATAAAACCTAAAAGGCTTTTGTGACACAATCAACCGCTGCTGTTTTATTTTTATTTTTTAGGATGTTTTGGTGAAAAGACATAGATTACAGATTACAGAATACTCTATTATCTCAACAAGAGATATTCATTTATGGTGTAAAACACACAAACAACACACGGAAATCACAGTCATTCAACATGTACACATAAAAGACATAAAATGATTAGATGGCAACCCAGGCCGACAATAAATGATCACACTAGAAAACAACAACACAACAGAAACCTTTAAAAGGTAACTTAGTGTAAATCATACATACATCATCACAGCCATATATGTGCAATACAAAATCAATTAAAAGGATATGAATAAAATGGGCATGAAAGAGCATACTAAAAGTAGACACAAGACATAGAAAGATTATGATAACAATGCAGTTCAACAATACTTTAATTTAAGATGTCACATTCCACACACACTCTGGCATACATTTTTTTAATCACAGATCTGATTATCAGTCATTACTGTTTAATAGCTGAATTGAGGTTTGTATGAAGCTCCATTTGGTTCTGTTTGTTTTAAATTTTGGGACACAGAACTGTTTGCCTGAAGGTAAGAGTTGGTAATAACTTTCCAGCGTATGGCTGCTGTCACTTGAAATGCATTTGGCTTTCTGTCGTACTCTAACATTGTACAGTTTACTCAAGCTGTCCTGTCTCACTCCCACGACCTTACTGCACACACTCACAGTCTTGTTCAGTATATTCTTATTCTTCACAGCGAGACCACCATACCAGCATATAAAAGAGAAAGTTAACACAGATTCAGTAAAGCATCTATAAAATCCTTGAAGTACTGTCGAATTAACACTGATGTTTTTTCTGAGTTTCTGCAGACAATAGATGCGAGGCATTTTTTGTTAATATAAATTGTATTAGGAGTAAAATTCAGCTTATGATCAATGATAGTTCCTAGATATTTATATTCATGCACTCTTCCAACCTTTGTATCATCGATGAACAGGTCAGGAACTGAAGGGGCGCTTTTTCTCAAATCAGTTATCATTTCTTTAGTTTTCTGAACATTAAGATCTAAATAGTTATCTTAACGCCAGGAAGACATTTTTTAACTTGCTCGAAATAAACAGCATCAGAATTCGAAAGATCTTCTAGGGCTGATTCATCAGAATACGTAATTAAAGGAGTTGTGTCTGAACCAGTGCAGTATATAATGTATAGAGAACAGGTGAAAGAACTGTACCTTGAGGGGCACCAGTAGAAGTTGTCGTCACAGAAGACAGGGCTTGTCCAAAACGGACTGACTGAGTTCTCTGAACAAAAGTTCACCGATAAAATGAGGTTTGTACTGATGCTGAATGAAAGAAGCTTAGGTGCCATGAGATGTGGCTGAATGGTGTTAAATGCCGATGAAACGTCAATAAATAAAATGCGAACAAAATAATTTGGCGGTAGTCATTTAAAGACAGACGGTTTTTGCTCTTTGGCACTGGGATGATCATCACCGAATGTTTCCACAAAGCAGGTACACAACAATCCCTTAGAGACCACATGAACAGGCTACTGAACATACCACACAACTGTGAGGAGCATGTCTTCAGGAGCCGTCCACTGATCCCATCAGGACCTACTGCCTTTTATACAGGCAACCTCCGGAAAGCAGATTCAACAGTGCATGGATCAATGGAGAAAACACTTTTATCATTTAAAACATGTTCTTTCAGAGGGTCAATGATTTTTTTTTTCTAGTTCATCGTTAAGATCGCTTCGTTCAAAGCGACGGTAGAAGTCATTAAAATTTTCCGAGAAAACTTTCTGTTGCTCTACTGACATACATGGTATAGAAACTGGTGTTGGTTTTTTGTCCAGAAAGTAGTTCAACCCTTTCCATGCATCTGCCATATTACCGTTTTGGAAACGACGTTCATTTTTTTCTTTATATTGTTTCTTTGATTCGTTTATTTCTTTTGTTAGTTTCTTTTGTACAGACTCGCGTTGACTTCCATCGCCGCTCTAAAAAGCTCTTTATCTTTTCATTGGGTGTTTTCTTCAAATCTTTTGTTACCCAGGGCTTGCATAATCTCATAATAACTAGTAAGTGTACAATTATATGAGTATGTACACACACACACACACACACACACACACACACACACACACATATATATATATATATATATTATATATATATATACTAGCAACTCTTCCGTCATTTTGAGAATGACTTTGCAAAGAAGGTCTTAGATCAATGGAGGGGATGGAATGGGTTAAACTCTTCATAGACAGGAGGTGGGGGTCCATGGAATCCTCTGCAACGAGAGAGCCATTTGTCACGCCTGACACGAGACGAGTGCCACCTCCGGAATGAAACTCGTCCGATGTCCCGGCATGACAGGTTAGAAACACTACGTGTGATTGAAACAGGTTCCAGACCTATACGACCGACGAAAAAATACAGTCCAATGGTTTATCAAAGACTGAGAGTGAAGGATGTAATTTGAATCGGGAAGAGAATGAAAATTGATAGATATAATCATTGCAAAAGAGAAAAGTGTGCTTTGCTGATATACATTGTTTTTGCCCTTTACATTTGAGGAATCAGAAAAAATACATTAAGGGTAAAAATATGTGCATGTCAACAGAATGACTGGTCATCTCAACTACATCATAATCCAAGCATTTCCAAGCAAATAAGCACTCCACGGTAAGACAAACAAACAAACAAACAAAACAAAAAAAAAACAAACAAACAAAAAAAAACAATAAAAAACCCCCAAATAAAACCTACTTTTAAGACCATCAGGTGATCTTGTGACAACAGTTTTTTTTAAGTAGGTGTTGCACATTTACTAATTAAAAAGAAAAAGAAATGTGGACAAGCTTTCATATGTGTGCAGTGTCAGTGTGTTTAAACTGCTTCTGTGGAGATAATTGCTGCCACGTTTCAACAATGTCACAGCTGAAGGTATATTTTTGTTTCCATAACCCACCGAATACTGACATGGATTACAGGATATTTTCCCTCTCAAACTGTTGATACCACTTCAACTCAAGTTCCAGACATTGTTCACGTAGAGAGAGAGAGAGAGAACTCATAACTCAGAACTGTTTTAATGTAAGGTCACATATAAATGCATGTGTTGTACACATACACACATGAAAGAGAGAGAGGGGGAGAGGGAGAGAGAAAGAGAGACAGAGACAGAGACAGACACAGAGATAGTAGACACAGAAAGAGAGAGAACAATGAACAATGAACAAAGTTTAATGTCACAAAGCTTTATATCGACATAACCAACGCGTTCTCTGTTGCTTGGAAACCACGCCAATGTTTTATTTTTCGAACACACAACTGCATTGGTTCTTCAGCTGTGTGTCTCTGTCGATGTCAAGTCAGAGCAGGCTTATTTTTTGTCTGAATTGATTCCGCCTTCCTTCTTCGCGGTTTCCCCCAACTAATGAATACGATAGTATTCATATGGGAAAATCAATACTTTAATAAGACGTCTAAAATCACCAGTATGTGTGATGGGACATTTAACAAAATTATTTCTTGAGTTCACCGACCTGGTATTGACATTCTCCCTAAACGTCACAGTTCCAATAGTTGAATCAAATAGCACACAGGATTACAGTCAGCAGGATATGGCATTCAGATGTGGCTTTCGTCCACTCTTGATCGAAGAGGTAGTCGGTTGTACTGTAAGAAACTTTCATGGTTTCTGTTGTTCCAGGCGGTAGTCAGCTGATGTTCGCTGTCTGTCCTCAGACAGACAGACAGCGAATCTGAGTGTAAGCAGCACACACCCGAGTCAATAACAATGAGAAAAACAAAGGAACAACTCGTCATAACCAGAGCTGTTAATAGTCTTTTTTGGACTGCCTGCTGCACAGAACCAACACCACACATCACCATATATCGATATTTGCTTTGCTAATAACGTTTTGCCTGAGATCTATCCCCCCCCCCCCAAGCCCCCATCAGCCTCCATGCTCCAAGTAGCGCTTCGCACCACTCTTCACTCCGCCTTCCGTTCACACCCCACCCACCCCCTGCTCTCTACCCCCTACTCCCATCCTCCACCCTCTCTCCCTTCTTTCTTAGCACGGTTCTTTTCACACCGGCATACCAATGTGACTGTGTGCTTCCAGAGCACGGAACAGTGACGAGTGGATGATGTGTAGTCGTTACTAAAGTCTAGATGGCTTGCTCGGTGAGGAGTTGCTGATGCCGACTCAGAACATGCAGACACTGTCGGACAGCACTGAAGCGACTCATCAGCAGACCAGAGTCCCATCTGGTGGCTGTCCTAACAGTGTCTTTATGGATGTGAGATGAACAGTATAATAGTAAGAGTAATGAATAGGCGCTGATGCTAAACAACCGAAAAACTAACTTAAAAAGAAAAACAACAACAAAATAAAAACGATCCACCTAACGATCCGCACACACTGTACCATATCCATACATCTGGACAGGGTCGAAGAGGGTGCGTGGGGGCGGGTGGGGGGGGGCGAAGAGGGTGCGTGGGGGCGGGTGGGGGGGCGAAGAGGGTGCGTGAGGGAGGGTGGGGGGGCGAAGAGGGTGCGTGGGGGAGAGGGGGGTCGAAGAGGGTGCGTGAGGGAGAGCGGGGTCGAAGAGGGTGCGTGAGGGAGAGGGGGGTCGAAGAGGGTGCGTGGAGGAGTGGGGGGTCGAAGAGGGTGCGTGGAGGAGAGGGGGGTCGAAGAGGGTGCGTGGAGGAGAGGGGGGTCGAAGAGGGTGCGTGGAGGAGAGGGGGGTCGAAGAGGGTACGTGGGGGCAGGTGGGGGGTCGAAGAGGGTGCGTGGGGGAGTGGGGGGTCGAAGAGGCAGGTCCCTGGCCAACGTATAAATCCAAAGAGCCGTCTGTATCAGTTCTTAAGAAATGTAAAAACAAACAAACAAACAAACAACAACAAAAAAACCAACAAAAAACCAAATAAACAAACAAACAAACAAAAAAACCCTAACCTTCCAGTCTCATTCATCAGTGTCGTGTGACACACCATCACCTTCCCCATGCTGCTTCTGCGTGTCAGTCTGAGAGAAGATCAAGATGGCGGTGCGCAAACACTCTTGAATTCTATAACAAACATACACAAACTGTCGGTTTGAAAGCATTTAGTAGCAAACGAGCAACAACAAAAAACAACGTACGAACAAACAAACAGTAAGTGGTTGCCTTGTACCGAACCAACAAAGAGAGCAACAACCAAAATGCTGTAACAGCGTCACGGACCGACAGCTGGGAGGACGCGGGTTCGAATCTCAGCGGAAATGGGTTTTTCGGCCCGCCGCCGGCTCCTACCCAGAGTGAGTGTGCTATGGGCTTGAATGAGAAGACTGGGACCACACAGTCGAGTTTTATCCACTTCACGGATACGTCTTTGGATCATGGATGTGTTGCTCTAATTTCCTGACCAACACTGCAAGTGTCTGTATCTCTCAGGCCTGGTTGACGCCAGGATATCATTATGACAGGAAGCGTAGAGTGCAACCTTGTCACGTAGTGCCAAACTTAAATGGACCTCCATAGTCATCATTATCATCATCGTCATCCTCCTCCTCCTTAACCTTTTTCATCATCGATATAAAAAAAAAAACCCCACATTATATGGCCTTCCATACCCTGACCTTAATTTTGATGCCCCTCCACCCGCGATTGGGGTGAGTCTTGTCAAGGACTTCAGTGTCGGTGGATTCATGAGGGACTGCCGTTGAAGGGACGTGGTGGCGGTCTTCACTTTGGGGGAGACGCTCACTCAGTCTGGCTCCGCGACGTAGCCATTATTGTAATCAGTAGGGGGCTTAGTATGTGGTGTCCGAAGTGCGTTAAATGAAAACAGGTACTACCGAACGCCACCGAAGTGACTCAGCAGCAGAGCAGGGTCTCTTCCGGTGTGTGGCCTCCTGGCGACCTAACATGGATCGCTGTGGACTACCGGCACTGGGACTGCGACAGAAGAATCCGAGTGTTGGTGTGTAAGGGGGACTCGGAATGAGCGGTGTTGGAGTCACGCCACTGAAACGGTGCAGATGATGGGGCAGAAAAAAAAAAGAAAAGAAAAAAAGCTGTGATGGGAGAGCCTCATATAAAGGAAACGAGCATTCGGTTCCATGGGAAATATGTTTCCAATTGGCCATTCGCAAATAATTTCCAACTATATTTATCTTTTTGATTCATTGCATTTTCACTTTTCTCTGATCAAGGTTTAACGATTTTTTTTAAAGACTTAAAGGACACACACGAACTTTCTGAAATTTTCGCAAACTGAATAACATATTTCCTGCTCCTGTTTACCTCCCCGAGTCAGCTGTCTGTTGATATCATGAAATACTTTACGATAGAAGAACCGGAACCCCTTCTTATTCGTCTCGAGACAGAGCAAGAATCGCGTCCCTTTGTTTGTTCGTGCTTTTTCTCTGCAGTGGTCATGCGTGCATTGTGTATTGTACACTTGTTCGTCTCAAAAATAGAGGAATAGACAGGAAATCGCTTTGATTCTGTGATGGCCTCGTTTTAAAAATTGTTTTTATTAGTGTCTCCTTTTTCCTTTTTTATTTCATTTCATTTTATTCTTATTTTTATTTAGACAAATTTAGGCCGGACATGTGCTGGGTAGGTTTGTGTATACGATTCTTGATGGCATATGTTTTTTTTTCATTGTGTACATATATACATTTATTGTGGCACTAAGCGCACGTGTGTGTGTGTGTGTGTGTGTGTGTGTGTATGTGTGTGGTGGTGGGGGGGGGGGGGGGGGGGGGGGGGGGGGGGGGAGGTTATGCAACATGAATATGGTTGATATTTGCGTGAAGAATTATGCTTGTATTTTTTTCATACTGTGGTTGTCTTTGAGTATGATTTTGTAAACAGCCTTGAGCCTACGAGTAAGATGGTGTGTGAATCACCACTACTGTTATTTCATATTCAATTTTGTGTGAGTAGGCAGCCTATTGTCTGTTACTGCTTTGATGCTGACCAATGTCACATGCATTAGTACCAGTTCACCCAGACACTGGGGTTCAAATTAAACAAAAACCATTTTTTATTTTGATACATTCTGATGGTCACAATGCATCATGTGTGAATTGGGAAGCAAAAAAATATTCTCAATTTTGCAATCTGACTTGCCGTTGCTATGGAAACCATTCAAATGGCCGAAAAACAACAATTTTTTGAAAGGACAAAACTTCAAAAGAAATGGAAATATTTTGATTTTGTCTACATAGATAAGTTATAAAACAGACTTTCTAAAAGTTTACAACTGTGTTTTTGTGTGCAAGTTGTGTGTGATTTTCTGTGAAAAAAAAAAAAAAAAATCTGTCAATGAAAATTTCTCAATTTTTTCACCACTTAGGATGTTTTGATGGCCATAACTCATAACATATATAACTAATATTAAAAACGCCAGTTGCACATGTTAAGGTCTGTCTATAAAAAGACACATGCCAAGTTTTAGAGCTGTAGCTCAATTTTGAAATACGTTTTGTTGTTTTAAAGGAAGCATATTGTGGGAAAAAAAAACAGAAACTGAGAACACAAGGACAGAAGAACAAGCATGCAGCACACCACAACTCAGAACAGACAATTGCTGCTGAGAGTTGTTTGAGCTATAATGTAACATCTCATCATTAGTTTACAGCATTTTAGAGGCCAAATATATGTCAGAACCAATATCAAGTCCACAATGTTTAGTCAAGACATCAGTTTGCATTTTTGTCTCAGATGACGAAACAGCTATGTTGTTTTGCTGGAGTTCTGTTTCCTTCATATTGCCAGTAGTGCAGCACATTAACATATCTAAAATCAGGAGAATTCTAATATTGTCCACATTTACTTGAAGATCAATAGACACCAGTACCATACACATCGCAATCCCCCATTTCTTCCTCGCAGGCAGCGAGGCGACGCTGTGCAGCATAGTCCTTGCGACACAGCAGTGTTGACAGCATCAGCCTGGTTCGTCTGTAAAAAACAACAAAACAATTAGTGTTGACATAGAAATAATAATACAACAAACACTTAGAACAAAAGAAACGTTGTTTCTGATTTTTGAAATTCATGAATCAGGATGATACTGAACACTGGATATCGACTTCTTATAACACACACACACACACACACACACACACACACACACACACACACACACACACACACACACACACACACCCTAACACTAACACTAACACATACACGAACACAAATGAAAAAAGATGAAATGAAAGCTCACCAGTCACTTTGCTGGCATTGCCACAATTGATCCAAAGGGTTTCAGAGCAATGTGACTGAAGAAATTCATTTTGTGGTTGATTTCAGTTTTTTTTTAATACTATCCCGGAGCCTGAAGTCATGGTGAATAACACGGTTTTCAAACTGAACAATTGAGTTTCAGTTTCGAAGCGAAACCCATGTTTTATTCCTCACTGATAGTCACCTCCAACCCAGTTTCTCCACATTCACGACACACTACATCACATGTGATGTGAAAAAACACGAAGCAATGCCCAGTTTTGCTAATCGTTTGTTTCAACTTCGACATCAGCTATCAGTCCGATCTGAAGTTCTTCTTGACATACGTGGAGTGCTCGATTTCCTCCGTGTCGAAGTCTGTTTCACCAGTTTTCTTGTAATTCCTCATTCTGTGAGCTTAGGCAAGTTGCTCAGACTTTATTTTCTTCCTCAGACGAGGCATCGTAATTGATGATATGGAGTATAATGGTCAGAAAAAGATGGAAATCCGTGGAAATCTGTCACTGGCAGTCGTATCAACCGGCAAAGTTTATATGAGCAGCCATTGTCTCGCAGAGGATTGTGGGATGATGTCATTTGAAATCGCGATTGCTGGTTGGTCAGTTTGGTCCATGTGATGGTATTGTTACTATTTTCAGCAATTTTCTTTCAAACACTGTGTCAAAAATAGGTCCATACTCTAAACTAGGTCAGTCTCCCGGCTGTGACTTGGTAATTTTAGAAAAGCCGAGAAAAAGACGTTTCTGCACACGTGTCACATGTGGAACTTTTCGTCTGCTTTTGGGATGTTGCTACGGTCAAAAGAATCGCGGTTTTTGAGCAATCCGGACAAAAATGGGCAAAGTAGGTGATTGAGTTGTCATCTTTAATGTTAAATTAATGTGTTTTTTCAACATTTGAATGCAAAAACAAGTTTGGGCTCTGAAAGAAGACATGTTTCTGTTTTTTTTTTTTTTTGTTTTTGGTTTTTGTTTTTGTTGTTTTTGTTGCAAAAACCTGAAATCATGAAAAATGTTTTTGCTACATTTTTCACCCCGTGTCTGGCCTTAATGCTGTCACAGGAAAATTGTACACACGTCTCAATATGTTTTATTTGCAAGAAAAACGATGGACATACGAATCAGAGGAAAATTAATCAATCTGACATGGAGTGACATCGCTCACAGTGCATGAAAAAGTCGTCTAGGCATCAGGCCTCCCGTGTTCAATATAATTCATATATACACAGGCACACATGCTTTCTGCCTGTCAAACACACACACACACACACACACACACACACACACACACACACACACACACACACACACACACACATATATATATATATATATATATATATATAACATGATGAAAAGAACAGTATCTTACCCTGACTTACAATCAGGCATACAAAACAAAATGAAAGCATAAAAAAGAATGCCTTAAGCTCTCTCATATTACTGTCAATCCAGACAAAAACAAAGTGGTTCATCATTTCAGCCAAATAATTCATACACTGCAACACAGTTGGGCAACTTCGAATGCGTCTGAAGTTCAAAACAACTGATTGCTAACCTTCATCATCGTTTTTACTTACTGCAAATTTGTGAATACGTAAAAAACAGAACTATGCAGTTATTGTATCGTTGTTAACATTGACATACGATCAGTCCGATTAAAGTTCTTGACAACCAGGGACATTTGCCTTTCTTCAGGTGTTACAAGTGTTTTTGTGATTCCTATTCTGTGAGCTTCAGCACAGTTGCAACAGAAGGATTTATTTTTTCCGCAGACGAGGCTGTCATAATTTGCATGAAAGGAGAAAGGCAAAAAAGATGAAATCCCGGGATGTAGGTGCACTGTGAGTGTATGGAAGTTGTTGGAGCATTGTTGCAGGTGTTGTGTGGTGATGTATTGAAATCGGAATTGACTGAGTTGGTGTGTCCAATGGTGATGGAAATAGTTACTATTTTCAGAATTTTTACAAAACTCAAAAAGCCAACGCAAACTAGGCTCAATCCCCGGTCGATTGGGACAGTGAAAACGCCTGTAGAACATAGACGTTTTTCTCAAAACAATGTGGACTTTTCCATTTTATTTGCTACGTCACAAAAATGCGTTTTGAGCATTCCTGATGGCAATAGGTGATTGGTTGTATCTTTATGTAAATTAAGTTGTTCTTTGAATGCAAAAAAGTTGGGCCTAGTAGGACAAGTTTCTGTGTGTTTGTTTTGGGTATAGTTGTTGTTTTGGCAAAAACCTAATCATAATGTTTTTTACTTTTTCACGGCAGATGGCCTAGTGTAAAAAAACCACTACTTCCATTGTTTATTTAAGAAAAACATGAACCAAAATCAAGCAAATCATTCTGAATTCCAATTTCTCAGTGCATGAAATAGTCTCAGACATGCGTCCTCCGGCAATAAATTCTGACATATAAATAGCCTGGAAAATCTTCTGCTGTCACCCCACACACAACAACCCAGAAACCACTACTATTTTATTATTGATTATGTGTAAGACTGTTTCTTACACTCTTGACTATACAATTCAGCGATAAAAAAAGAATGAAAGGCTAAAAAGAGCTTAAGCTTTCAGATACAGTCATCAGACAAAACAAAGTTGGTTTCATACATTTAGCAAAATAATTATACATGACAGCAGTTTGGGCACTTCAATAATTTTGTGAATTCAACACAATGAACTCTATCGTTTGTTACCTTTTGCATTTGGAAAACTAAAAAAATCTTTCACGTTTGTTGTCAGAACTGACTAACGATTCGCCCTTTTCTAATGCCTCAGCCACAGAATCTTTCTCATTGCTGAGGATTTATGGTGTCAAAACTGTGAACATCGCCAGACATTCAAACCGCAAGGATCTATTTTCTCCCAACTGCTGTCACTCACTTGCATGAGGAATCCAAAAAATGAATAGCGGAATTAAGTACGAATGTGTGTGGTGCTCTGCTGATTCTGTTTCACGTGGAGAGAAGATAGTAACTTCATGAGCTTTGTGTTTAAAAGTACTCGCAAGAAATTCGTTTGGGTTGACTTCACTACACCACAATAAAAAACAAATCACCTGGTCAATACAACTGCAACAACTATGGTGAACGTTCTTTCTTCTTTGCTCCTCCTCACATCTGGAACAACCTTCCTCATCATATCTCTGTGCATCTGATTCTATTTCTGCTTTTTGCTCATCACTAAAAACTCCTCTTTTTGAAACCTATCTTTAAACACCCCCAGCTTCTTTGTTCTTCAACACCAATCCATGTCGGCTCACTTTGGATGCACGCAGAGTGGGAAAAGGAGAGTGTGTGATCGTTGGGACGGGGGAGGTGTTTTGAGAAAGCATTATTGAAAATAGATATAATGATCTGAAATCATTTTCGACCCAAGAAAATAGGAGAATCCCTAAACAATGGATTAAATCAAATGTTATTTGATTGTGTGTTATATAATCTTGCTTGAAAATGGTATTTTGCCGCATATTTGTGGGTTTCTTTTGGGTTTTTTTATTTTGTAAACTGTATCGGATACACCATCCACCTCATCTTCACTGCACAGAAACTTTGCGCAATCAACCAACTCTTCATTAAAATATGTCTCTATTTCTCAGATTAAATATCAGTATATCAGCACACAACTTGTTTTACTCATCATCTAGCCTTCATGTAAGTAAAAAAAACAAACAAACAGAGAAACTAACTTCCATACAACAGGAAATTTCCAGTCCTCTTCGATTATTTTATGCGCATGGCAATGTCCAAACACAATATCGTATTTCAGTTTTGTGTCATGTACGAGAGAGAGAGAGAGAGAGAGAGAGAGAGAGAGAGAGAGAGAGAGAGAGAGAGAGAGAGGAGGGGGGAGAAACACGTGACACACAGGTGGGTTACTTTGATTTGTTCAGAAGTAACCCACCAGTGGTTCCAGTGAGACTTCCAGGAGTCATCTCAGATTACACATCATGATGTTCTCCGTGATATGTCATTGTGAGGTGTGAGTTAAGAATCAAGGTGTTACATTTAAGTTTGACTGTATTCTCATATTTTGCGTGTTTATGCTTGTTTATTAGAAATGCCCTTGTAGGTTGTCACAGCATTGTGCATATATTCCAACTGCCAAATGTGTCGTAAGTTGTCATTCTGTAATATTGATGTGGTGTGTAAACTGAAATTGTTATGGTGATCAAGAAATATATAACCTTCTGCGCATGAGTTACCTTAATACCCGATCAGTCCAACTCCTGGGAGTTTAACTGGCTTTCGTTTCAAAATCAAAGTGGTGTCAAAAATGTAACGAAACCATTTCAACTGCCGGGAGTTTACACTGGATTATTCACGTTTCTTTTCGACGGCGGGAGTGGGAAGCTGACTTACTCTTAGTGTATGTATGCATGCATGTATGTATGTATGTATGTATATATATATATACTTCATCTGTCTAAGTATCTATGTTTGTAAACTCAGTTTATCATTTTGTGAAAGAGTGTTCATCAAAGTATCCGTGTGTGTGTGATTCATATACAGTTTAGATTTTGTGAAGGAGCGTTCATCGAAGTATCAATGTCTGTAAGCAAGTGTGTAATTCATTTACAGTTTAGTATTTTGGCTCATAGTGCTGCAGCCTTGGTGGCTAGTGGCCTTTCGGGACCATAACCTCGCCGACAGTCCGAAAGTCCTCTTGGCCGAGAGAGTGGAGATATAACTTTGGCAAGACGCTCTTCACTACAATCAACTTCTAGCTCACTCAGACAAGCGGGACAGCAGTTGCCTCATTTTCTGTTCTGATGGTCATAATCGGACATAACCGACTATCACACTTATCTGCATACATGATGCTGCAATCAATAAACAGACATACACAGAGCACTTACCTACCAGCCTCATGCCCCAAAATACCCGCACGCAAGTGGCACAACCTGTGGACAGAAAACGGGAGTGGCTTCGGACCATGAGGACAGTCGTTCAGTTCTGATCCAAACTAACTCCCGGATGCTACTCACAGGTGTTACTCTAGCATCCATTTCACTTACCTTTTTTTCCATTTTGCTGCCCCATCATCTGCACCATACCTGTGGAATTTCTCCCACGCCGCTCATTCCGAGTCCTTTCCATACACAAACACCACCCCGGGTTCATTTGTCGCACTTCCAGCGTCGGCAGTCCACAGGGAACTATCGGTGTTAGGTCTTCAGGACGCCATACACCAGAGGAGACCCTGCACAGCTGCTGAACCATATCGGTGGTGTTCAGTAGTGTATGTTCTGATTTAATGTACTTAGGACACCACCTACTTAGCCCCCGTTCCAGCCAGCTTTGGTTGGAGAATGGAACTATCGCGATACACGGCTCTCCTGGGTGTAGGGAAATCTGACAGTTTTAGTTTCAAATTCAAGGAGGTATGCAAACTGATCCGTATATTTACATTATATATAAAATCACACACACACACACACACACACACACACACACACACACACACACACACACACACACACACACACACACACACACACACACACACACACACACACACATATATATATATATATATATAACCCACATGCATCAGTTTGGTTTCACAGACACCCAGGCCCAACCCTTACAGACACACATACCAAGGCCCCATTATATTCACACGCACATATACACACATCCTAAGAATCGCCTGCGCACGTTATGTACGTCTCCCAGACACATAAAGCAATGTGACTGCACACATTGATCAGTGACTATTTCAAGTTTTCATGATCAGTTGCCTTATTTTTCTTGTGGATTTAGACAAATATAGACTTACCATTAAAATCTTTTTTATTTCTTCTGACACGCCCATCCCTTTGAAAAAATCAAAGGAATGATAATAAAAAAAAACCGAAACAAAACTCTGCCTCTGTGTGTGTGTGTGTGTGTGTGTGTGTGTGTGTGTGTGTGTGTGTGTGTGTGTGTGTATGCTGATGTGTGCGTGTTTGCGTGCGTGTGCGTGTGTGTGTGCGTGCTTGCGCTTGCGTGTGTGTATGGGTGTGTTTGTGTGTGCATGCATATGTATGTGTGTAACTCCAAGGCGTGTGTATCTGACGCCCGTCTCTCTCTGTCTCTCTCACCTATGTCTCTTTCTCTGTCTGTCTGTCTATCTGTCTGTCAATCTCTCTCTAATTATCAACTAGATACGTTTGGTTAAAGATGGTACTGACAAGTTTCTTCTAGTGTTTAAAGAAAAGACTAATTGCATGTACAGATGGCCAGAATGGTATTTTCATGACAACAATAATGAGAAATTAAATGCGCGCCTGTCAATGCGCGCGCGTGCGTGTGTGTGTATGTGTGTGTGTGTGTGTGTGTGTGTGTGTGTGTGTGTGTGTGTGTGTGTGTGTGTGTGTGTGTGTGTGTGTGTGTGTGTGTGTGTGTGTGTGTGTGTGTGTGTGTGTGTGTTGTGTGTTGTGTGTATTTGTTGTTTTTGTGTGTGCGCGCGCGTTTGTGTGTGTTCGTGTGTGTATGTGCATGTGTGTGTGTGTATTTGCATGTATCTATATATTATGTGCTTACGCGCATGCGTATGTGTATATGGGTTGTGGGTGTGTTTGCATAGATGAATTGTGTATTTATCATGATCATCGTTATAACCATCATTCGTGAACATTAGCAGTTACTGGTTGGATGAGACAGAGAGTTGGCGTTTTATCACAGGACATTGTACACTGAAGGTGTAAGATGTTTAGCTGACCATTTTAATCGAGAGATTGCTATTGTTTATGCACACTTTATGCAAAAAGGGATAGATTACAAACAATTCTTTCGTTTACATTGGCAAACAGAATTGCAAATTTAAACATGGATAGTTGTCTATAGAACTTTTCTGGAGAGAGAGAGAGAGAGAGAGAGAGAGAGAGAGAGAGAGAGAGAGAGAGAGAGAGAGAGAGAGAGAGAGAGAGAGAGAGAGAGAGAGAGAGAGAGAGAGAGAGAGAGAGAGAGAGAGAGAGAGAGAGATGACATGAAAAGGTTAGAAGGGGTAGAAAAGGTATTTTCGCCACGAATACTTTTTTTCAGGAAATTTCCTCTGAAGGTAGGATGGTGCTAATTAAAAAAAAATTGTACATAGAAACACCTTTATTAGAGATACATTTGAGATGGAAAGGAAGAATATTTAGTTCTTTGTAGTCGTTAGCATGGATAGAAGATTTGAGGAGAATGTTCTTGAGAGAACGTCTGTATATGCTTATGAGTGGTTTCAAGCAATTTGTGCTTGCTACGTTCCAGCATGTTGAGGCACAGTCGCTGTCAGGTTGAATGTATGCGTGAAAAAATAGTTTGCGGGTATGTTGATCAAGGAAGTGTTTCATTCTGTTGAGCTGATATAATATTTTCGATAGCTTAGCAGAAACATGATTAGACCATGACAGGTTATTGTCAATAGTAAGACCAAGTAATTTTTGTAAGAATTAACTACCCCCAACTCACTGTCAATTATCTTTAGTCCAAATAATTTAGATTTGATGTTTTGGCGTTTCTGTCTAGTTGTCACTAGCATAAATTTTTATTTGTGTGGGTGAATTGCCATGTGATTAATTTCGGTCTATTTTACAAATTTATCAACATCACTCTGCAACTGAGTACATACGGCATTGACATTTGTGTCTTTTTTTTTATGGAGGGTCGTGTTATCAGCAAAAATGTTCACAAGAATGTGAAACGTAAAGTGGAAGGTCATTTATATACATTGAAAATAAAACAGGTCCCAACACCGATCCCAGAAGAATTCCATAATTGATTGGCAGAAGAGGGGATACTTTAGAATCTTGGAAAACAACTTGTTTCCTACTATCAAGAAAGGAAGATACAAGTTCGACAGATTCAGGGGATAATCCATACATGACTAACCTTTTTGAGAGAAGATTGTGATCAATATATCAAAAGATTTAGCAAAATCAATAAAAAAAAACAACACAACAACAACTGAACCAGTAAACAAGTCGTTGTTTATGTTTAAATGTCATTCTTCTACGAGGTTTGCTAGTGCGGTGTGACAGTTTGAAGTCAATGGTGGTTTCAATGCTGTGAAGTTTTTCAGAAATAGTCTTGCCAACAAATTTTGTGGGGCAGAGTGTTCGTCTGCGATGACGTTTTGAGAGCTGGGTTTGGGTTTTGGAGTTAATTTCACCCCCATTTCTGTTTGACAAGCATCTCCTGTGGAAGTCATGCTTTCATCGCTATCTGAATGAGGCTGCACCCTTTCATGTTGATCATTATCTTTGTCCAAAGGGTCTATGTGAGGTAAAGGAGACATACCAGAGAAGTCACTCATAACGTCAAGCAGTATACTCCCGTCATGCTGTAACTGTTCTGGTGCTGGGTGAGGGGATACTGGAGGAGTGTGGGTGTTTACTTCCTTCTGGGTAAACACAGGGGGAGATAAGTTTAAGCTCTTATGATTATCTGTCAAAAAGGTAAGAGGAATCGAAACTATTGAAGTCTGAAATGTCACATTATGTTGATAACCAAAAATCACAATGAAAAACATCCTCTGACACCATTAAAACCATCAAAACATGAGAGCAATCAAAACACCCCTCGTCCCATACGGCCACCGAGGCCAGAGAGAGAGAGAGAGAGAGAGAGAGAGAGAGAGAGAGAGAGAGAGAGAGAGAGAGAGAGAGAGAGGACACGAATATGAATATGAATACGAATACGACTGTTTTATTGATCAGATTTTTCGCCCGTATCAATGGAGGATGAGGTGCTAAAGTCGCTGAGAATCTTTTGGTTGTAGCTGTTTTTGTGGCGAAGTATATATCGCGACAGAGAGACAAAGAGAGGCAGAGTTATCAACAAACAAGTACTGATACTCTTGATCTGACAAAGGTAAATATGTCTCCGAGAGCAACAGTTCTTGTTTGGCGTGAAGTTGCATCAATCAATCTTGAAAAGAAGAAGACTCGACTGGAATTGAAATTGGTACTGTATTGTATTCTATGTTTGTTGTGGGTTCTTTCGTATGCATTAAGTGCATGCTGTGCACGGATTTCGGTTTATCGTCTCATTCGAAAGACTAACACCCAGACCACCACTCACAATCTCGTGGAGGAGGGATTAAAAATCCTGGCCAGTATCTGGGCCTTCAAGTCATGTACTCACATCCGAGTCGCGCGCATGACCACTAGGGGTATGTATTCATTTATGACCATGTGATATATTCCCACAATTAATTTTACAATTTTTGACTCACTTGTATAAACAAAGCGAGTCTGTGTTACAACCCGGTGTTCAGTTGTGTGTGTGTGTGTGTGTGTGTGTGTGTGTGTGTGTGTGTGTGTGTGTGTGTGTGTGTGTGTGTGTGTGTGTGTGTGTGTGTGTGTGTGTGTGTGTGTGTGTGTGTGTGTGTGTGTGTGTGTGTGTGTGTGTGTGTGTGGTGTGTGTGTGTGTGTGTGTGTGTGTGTGTGCGTGGTAAACTTTTACATTGCGATTTTCTCTGGAAATACTTTGTGTGCCAATTCCAAATTTGGCTCATTAGTAGGAAAAACATATTCACGGTCATACAAATGATTGGTTGTAAGTTTCCCGAATTAAGCCGTAGATCCGGATCATTAACGGCTTATTTAGTTGAGGCTCGTTCCGGATTCTAGAAACACCATTTTCTGCTTCCCAGTTCCAGGAAGGTAGGTTATGCTTGGTAAGAAGACGGCATGGCCTGGTTTTTCTTGTTCGCAATTTAAAGAAAAGAAACACAAATCTGGACCGAACACATACATCATCAACATGTTTACTGCTTATGAATATTGTGGACACTGAATAAAGTAGAATGAACATAAAAAGAAAAATTGATTCGACTGTCTCACTGAGTTTCGGTCAGCCTTGTCTGGGCTGGTCCGTGTAGATCTTGTTTTTTCTTGTTCACAATTATGAATCTGGAC
>NC_134893.1:47816973-47834473 GCF_041734735.1 Babylonia areolata | reverse complement strand
AAGATCATCGGTAGGAGTGGTTTACTGAAGTACACAGCTGTTATGCACATTCGTCGAATACACTGTAGGGCTGATCAAATAACAGGGTGAAAGGAACCTTAGCATAAAACGCCAGTCACAAAATGAGTTATCGAAGGACTTGTGGGACCAAGAACACAGAGGAATAATGGGAAGAACCATCAGCAAGAAGAGTCATCAGCAACTGTCAGCCCAAGAAATCGACCGTTTCACTGAGTTTCAATCAGCCTTGTCTAGGCTGGTCTGTGCAGATCTTGTTTTTTTCTTGTTCGCAATTAAAAGAACAGAAATACAAATTCTGGACACACAGACTGCAGCATCGAGTGTTTACTGTATAATTATGAATATTGTACAGTGGATACTCAATTAACTAGACGGGACATAAAAGAGAAATTGAATCGACCTTGTCGTACTTTCCCGGCGAGTGTTAATCAACTTGTCGAACATATATCTAGATCCAGAGAAAACGGATAAATATTGCAGTGTCGTTGAAGCGATGGCAACGTCTCCTTTACCGCGGACTTTAAAGGTTTCTTAAATACCCGAGATATACCGAAATAACATGATTTAAACAGTGTTATCACTTCCAATACCGCAATCGATTTATCACGCTTAAAGATTTTGAACGTAGTTGATAGATCCGCGGTAGTGCAGTGACAAAGACAATTTCTTCCCAACTGAACATGCGGGGTTCGAATCTGTGTTCAGGCCTCTTCTGTCTCTCTTTTTCTTTTCTTTTTTTTTCTTTTTTTTACAGAACACATATTTTTTTAAGTGCATCACAAGTGAGTCTTGAAGGCCTTGCCTCTCGGAATTACGTTTCGTGATTCGCATAAGGTATTTTATTACAGCTGTATGGATGTGATAAGCGTTACACACACAAAAACAAACACGCGTGGGTGCGAGCGCGCGTGCACACACAACACATACACATGCACGCACGCGCACACATTCGCGCGCGCACACATACACACTCACACATGCACGTACAAGCACGCACGATAGCGCGCGCGCGCACACACACACACCCACACACACACACACACACACACACTCACATACATACACACACACACACTCACACACACACACACACACACACACACACACACACACATACATACACACACACATACGCACACACACACACTCACCCATACACACACACACACACACACACACACACACACACACACACACACACACACACACACACACACACACCAATGACTGCTTCCCCAGAAGCATGCGGAAAGAAAACAAACACGTAATATGACACACGAATTGATAAAGGAAACTTGAAAATCGTTGCATTGTGCATTGTAAAATGAAAGCAAACAATATGCATTAGTACATACATAATGTACTTATGTATTTGAACAGACTGTTTTTGTTATCCAGATTGTTTAAGAAACTGATTTACAGTGAGGTCACAAATCTCACACACGTACTCGCTGATTTTGTCCCATCTCTGTGGCGGACAGTGAAATAGAACTTTTTCAGGTCAAAGCTGGCTGCGGGATTCGCTCAACAACGAAGCAACCGGTGACACAAGCAATGGACGATTTTGAATGGGAGGAACATATATATTTGATTTTGTGACAGTCCCGTCTGCCCCACCTAGACAAGACTCTCAAAGATAGTATTTTTACCGCAAAAAAAAAAGCTACAGAGAACATAAACTAAAAAGAAAGTCTCGCCCAACTCAGTACATGGGACGCTAATGGGATGTGCTGCTGATGTTCCAAACGTTTTTTAAGAAAACGGGCATGCCTTTCCGTGCGTGCGTGTGAGAATAACGTCTGCAAAAAAAGACAAGGACACAAGTAAGGCGACTCAGTTTATGAGCTTTTCTGCTCAGAAGAACCAAGAAGGAAGAATGTGGGTGTGACTGATGAAAGAGAGGGGAGTGTGAGTGAATCACAGATGAAGGGAATAAAAAAAACCAACAACAAAGGACAAAGACAACACGCCCAGAAGACGCATGAGTGTTAGACAGATTGGAGGAGCACACGTCGTCACTATTCCGATAACTCCAAGCGGTTCGGTTCCTGAAGGCCAGTCTCAACACGGCAGGTAACCTTAAACTGGCTAAGGTAAACTCAAACTGACTCCAGTAGCAGTTTGAAGGTAACCTTAAGCCAGCTTAAAGTTACAGGCCAAGGGCAACTTTAAATCAGCTAAAGGCAAGTTTTATACAGGATAAAGACAGCCCTAGACAAACTTGCGACAACCATAAAGAGGCTAAAGGTAACCATAAACTTGCTCATGGTAACATTACACTGACTGAAAGTCGCCTCAGACAGGGTAACGGTAACCTTAAACTGACTAGGAAACTGGTAAATGATGACCTTACACTTGTTCTTGCTTGAACAGGCAAATCGTAACCTCGAACTGGCTAAAGATAAACGCTCTCTCCAAGTGCATCTCACTTCTGGCTCAGAAAATCTCGAATAGACATAGATCCGGCAGTATGAGCTAGAGCTAAAGATGCTTGCAAAGAACCCTGTAAATACTTCCACACTGAGAGATCTGACATGATATGTACCCAAATGAATACCGGTCAATAAAAAAGATATGCGAAAAATCGAACAATCAAACAAAAACTACGTGTCTCATTGACTGCATGCAATTAAGGCCCTTGCAAAAAAAAACACACACACACACACACACACACACACACACACACACACACACACACACACACACACACACATACACACACAAAAAGATTTTTAAAAGACTTACACATATGTGCGCGTACGCATGATCGTTCGAGCGGTTTGATTAGCTGTTGCGCGTTTATCTTAATCCTTAGTTGTTTACTTCGTAGAATATTTTTTCTTGTTCTCTCCTGCAATTGAAGGACGAACACAGTGAGGAATAAGAAGGAATTAGGTATATGCACAGTCCTGAGTGTACAAATATGTATGCGTGCGTGCATATGTAAATGGGTACGTGCGCGGCTCCCGTTTGTGTGTGTGCGCGCGCGCGCTCGCGCATGCATGCATGTGTGTGCGTGCGCGCACGCACGTGCTTATGAGTGTGTGCGTGTGTATGGTATGCGTGTGCGTGTGCGTGTGTGCGCGCGCGTGTGTGTGTGTGTGTGTGTGTGTGTGTGTCTCTGTGTGTGTGTGTTTCTCTCTGTGTGTGTGTGTGTGTGTGTGTGTGTGTGTGTGTGTGTGAGAGAGAGAGAGAGAGTTCGTGTGTGTACGCATGCGTTTTTGTTAGTGTGTATTATTGTGAACGCGCGCACTGTGTGCCTGTGTGAGCGCACGTACATGTATGTGTTCAGGGATGCGGCCAAATCAATAAATGTGCACAGAAACAGAATTAACAGGCAGAAAAATAATCAGTTATAGATACCACCGACAGTCTAATTACAAATTAGAGGTTTTGAAACTAAGGGAAGGTGGGAAGATGAAGAGGTGGAAGGGTGGGGGCTGTGGGAGGACGGTAGGGGGGGATCAATGCTCGCAACAAACCATCGGCCTCTTAAGTGTATAAAACTTCTGTTCTTTAAAACTCGAAGCCTTCTTGAGTCCAAGTAAACGCATTTGTTGTTTGCCTCTCTGTAAGTGAGCCATTGGCACACGTTTCCCGACCATCGCTTCGAAAAAAGCAAACTAAGATAAGACACGTTCCTTGAATATCCAGAGAAGATTTTAGGTTTGTTTTCCCTTGTCCCTTTCTTCCTTGCACGCAGTCCGATGGACAGCGCGAATACATGTGCAAGCACGCTGCAGTAGTTGTTTCTCTTCGTTGTGTTTTAAAAAGAGCAAGGGACACTAACCTTCTTTCCCACGTCTTTGATGAATGGAAACCGTCAGTATTTCTTTTTAAAAAACAATTTCAATAAGAACTCTCCAACCATCGTAAGGCAATCAAAACTAGAATGTGTGTGTTGTCTATGTTATTGTTTTTTCGTTGTTGTTGTTGCTGCTGTTTTACCGATTCCCTCAGTTGATTTGTCTTATGTTTACACTAAACTGAATTTACGGAATTCTCTTCCTCCAATCATAGTTTTCTGAAAAATCTGAAAAACATTGAAGCTTCTTTTCTTGAGAAGTTAGATGCTTATCCCGAAGCTACTTTCCACTTTCATGCGTTTAGATGTCACATTTCTAAAAGACATGCGCTTCATTTTTAAGGAAAGAAAGGATTCAACAAATGTTCTTTCATTCATTGTCCAATAGAAATAGCAGCACAAATACCAAATGCAGTGGCAGTAACTTTGATTATCATATAAGATCAAAACGAAGACTGTAATTTCACGAAAATTGCCACAAACACCAGTGTTCCACAAATTAGTTTTAGTAAACTAGTCGATGCGTGAATTTTGAAAGAATTTATGTGTCAAAAGAGCAGATAAAATTGCACAGGTTTCCATTTTTTACTTTTTCTCTATTCGACAGAAAATTAAGAAACATGTTTTGTATTTCTGGAATGAATCGGGTCGTGTTGGATAGTGAGTAAAAGGGGGATAATTGTAATGGGATAATCCAGACAGTTATCTTGCATTTTCGTCCCTTCGACAGTTCGTCGCCCAATCATTGGCACTTTTATATCAATAAGCTTCGACCAAGATTAATTTAGAATCCAGGTTTTAGCATGACAAATGTCTAAAATAAATATCAACAGTCTGTTACTATTCTGTGGAAGTTTTATGTTGTGTTTCGCTTTCATATCAATCATTCTGAGTGGACCAGACAACTGAATATAGGTGTGACGTAACGGGTGGGGAGGGCGTGAGAGATGTGATGGATCACAGTTTGTCAGAAAAGGTGTTTTTTTCGTTGTTGATTTCGTGTGTGCTCTTTAGGAATACTCGTGACAACACACCTATAAAGTGTACCAATCTTAGTTCCAAATGTAACTTTTGTCTCGGTGTTGTTCAGTAATTCTTTAGCTACATTGTTCGTGATACATGTTTCGTAGACTGTGATTGTGCGAATCGATGGCAAATAATTCACTTTTGACTGCGACTTCACGGAGTTAATTAAGTCTGAGCAAGACTAGCCTTCCCTCAGGCAACCACTGTAGTGGTGCTTGAGACAGACGCATTGCTCCCCTTTCTTCTGTATCGCATAAACAAAGCAAGGAAGCCCAGCGGGGAAGCAACCCAGAGTTTCCTTTCAACATTCCCAGGCTTGCACGAAAACAGATTTTGCTTTAAAAAAAAATATTTTTTTGTGTGTCAACTTTACTCTGTCAGTTTGGTTAGATTTCAACGTGTCGTTGCTTTTTCAGTTTTGTTTAGAATATTTCGATGTTTCGATGCTTTTTCTGTAGTCCTCAATTTTACGTCTTCCCATTAAAATTAATGCTAACGCTTTCTTTTATGCATGTGCAAGGGAAGAATAATGACAATGGCTTGAACTTTAAGGGAAAATATGTTTACTGGAGTTCCACGTAGTTTTAATCAGATCGGTGTTTTCATCGCCATTGTGAATTAAACGCCCGCGTACCAGTTCAAAAATTTCAATCATTAACTGCTATTGCAGTGATATGGGTTACAAAAATGGCAAATTCTGTCAAAGTAGTTGACCTCCCATCTCTTATTTAATATAGGTAAGTGTTAACATCATTCGCTTGTGTTTGGTCATGTCGAAGTCTTCTGACGTGACGCAGAAGCGTGCTGTTCAGAAAACAAAAATCCCGCAACATTCATTCAGCGCCACTGTCATAAAGAGAATGTTAATGTTCGAAGACTGATGATTTGCACTTCAGCTTAGTTAATGATGATGATGATGATGATGATAATAATAATAATAATTATAATAATGATGATGATGAAAATAATAACAATAATAATAATAAGAAGAAGAAGAATCATGATGATGATGATGATGATGATGATAACAACAATGATGATGTTGATGATGACGACGACAACAACAACAATAATGATAATAACAATGATGATGATGACGACGACAACAACAACAACACTAACAACAACAACAATAATAATAGTAATGATAATAATAATGATAATGATGCTGATGGTGACGATGGTCATGATTCAGTACCTAAATGATGCCATGTCTTCGTATAATGGGCTCTAAGCGCCTCGCATAAATCGCTACATATTCAATTGTGTCTAACAGCATGCAACGGCACACGAAGAAAAGGCATGAAGAGAAGAAGAAGAGGAAAAAAGAAAAAAACATATATTCACATTCACCAAGACAATGCTAAAATTGTAAATAATGAGACACAAAAAGTACAAAATATGTTACACACACACACACACACACACACACACACACACACACACACACACACACACACACACACACACACACACCAAAAACAAAAATCACACAAAAATGTGGGGGCGTGGAGATGTGGGGGTGTGGGCCAGTGATTCGTCACATTCAAAGGCCATTTCGAACGGTCTGAGTTTTGGAAATCCAGAAGAAAATTCCAGACAGAAGGTGTTTGATACTGAAAGGCCCTTTGACCAAATGTCTTTGAAGAAATATGTTTTTCTATTGGTGGACCCTAACCCGATTCAAATGGCTACTTTGAGTCTGGGGTCTTGGCATGCCGAGTGTCTTTTGTGAGATGCCTGAATGACATCACCATCTGGTTTGTTTGAAAGGTATATACCGCATGAATAAATGAGTGGGAGGTCTATCCTACATGAATTGATGAATTAATGAGTAGGGGAAGAAATGTCTCTTTTGTGAGATATCTGGATAATAGCACAATGTTTTCTTTGTTTGAAAGATCCATGCTAGGTGGATTAAAGAATGCTTTAAAAAGTAAACTTTGTTCTCTGCGGATTTTCGTCCCTGGGTTGGATCGGGCTTTGGCCAAATCTTTCCTGTGTGTCGGCAGGTGAGAACTGGCGAGATCCCTAGGAAGCACTCTCTCCTGCATTTCCAGGAAGCACTCTCCCCTGCATTTCCAGAAAGCACTCTCTCCTGCATTTCCCTTGGTACTTGTCTTGTATACATAAGTAAAGCGTAAAAAAACCATATTCTGATGGCTTTATTTTCATGTTCCCACGTGCTTTCTTCAGTTGGTGACTTTATGCGATCTGGACATCCTCCATGTTGAATACTCGCCCATGACGTGACTGATATGAGTGTCTGTATGATGACTGTCTCATTAGATTTTAACACATTTGGGTGATAGACTTGAAAACTAACCCCTTTTAAAGATACCCTTCCCCATTAACTGAGACCACATCAGCCTTATGTTCAATTGAACTTTTTAACAGAAAATATGATTTGTAACGGACCATGTTCAAGTTTGATAAACCTTTAGCCTATGGAAGATTACAATATCGTTTAACAAACCAGCCCATGAACAGATGTAAATTGCAAAGTTTTGAACAGTTGTCGAAAACTGATAAGTCAAAGACGAGCACGCCCTACGTAAAAGTACATTTCTTTTTTCTCTGTGACAGTTTCTCCTTTAAGATTATGTGCTCTGAGACCATTTCCAGATAGAAACGTGTCATTACCCGACGGCGGAACCATCATGAAAACCAAGCATGACTGAAACAACAATAACCATCGGATAATCAGATCACCTGTTGTTTCAATAAATACCAACTGTTTCTCTTTACAAAAAACAAACAAACAAACAAACAACAACAACAACAAAACCACCTCCAGAATGGCAGGTGGTGCAGCAGACAGTAACGGAGCCATTGGTGTCCTTTTAGATGAGATGTCCTCTGCTGTCACTGGGCATGAGTTAACGTCTCCGATAGCTCCGATTCTGTCGGGAATAACGACGACGATGGACATGAACAATGACTCCACGGCGGGCGTTGAAAGACAACAGCTTTTGGAAGAAAAGATTGCGAACATGGTCAGAAGGTAAGAGTACTAGCAGGCGGTCACTGCACACTTATTCTGTTGTAATTTTTTTAATGGTTTGCGTTTCTTTTCTTTCTTTCTTTTCAAGTTTATGCAAACAAAAAAAGAAGAGAGAGAGAGAACTGTATGAAACAGTCTACATGAACATGTAAATTTACCCTGTGAAAGTTGTTTTCGGAAAAGTCTTGATGACTTTGTATTTTCGGATTGTTGTGGGATGGAAGACTGGGGTGTGCGAATGAATTATTTCTGACTTTAAAATGTTTATTAGTTGATTTAACATGTTGTGTGTGATTTTCGTGAATTGATATCTACTGATTTTAAATGTAACTTGGTACAACTAAGATGGTGTTATGCGTTCAATATAAAAAAAAATATTGCAAATTTCATTCTGAATTAATTGTGAGAGGTGACTATGTCTTGCCTTTCAATCCTTTGGGGAAAAGAATTCTCTCTCTCTCTCTCTCTCTCTCTCTCTCTCTCTCTCTCTCTCTCTCTCTCTCTCTCTCTCTCTCTCTCTCATATGCATGTGAATGTTTACGTATGTATTTGTATGTAACCGAATCTCCGTTTGTACTTCATCATCGTCATCGTCGTCATCATCATCTTCAATATCATCATCATCGTCATGTCTTTCTCTCTCTCTCTCCCTCTTTTTTTTTCTCTCTCTCTCATTGCACTTTTATATTTATACACATTTTTGTCATGAATGCAAGTATTATGATTGTGTATCTGTTAAATGTTTACTGTGCATTTGAGTGTATTTGAATGTAATGTATGTAATTCTATGACCTTTTATCTTGTGAATATTTTATTTTCATTTCTCTTTGCCCTGAGGGCTGGATGTAAAAAAAACAAAACCATATGCATGCTTATTCCACTTCCCTCGTTAAAAAAGATTCGTTCGTCGTTCGTTCGTTCGTTCGGTCATTCTCTCTCTCTCTCTCTCTCTCTCTCTCTCTCTCTCTCTCTCTCTCTCTCTCTCTCTCTCTCTCTCTCTATTCTCCACACCTTTGATTCTTGTTTGCATAGTAATTTAGTGTATATTTGAGTTTACAGCAAGACAAAGAACATAATAATATCATCAACATAATTCTTGTGAAAACACATTCGTACGTTATTTTTAAAGTTAGTTATTCATAAGTGTCAGTGTGAATCAATACTGTGTATTTATATGCACCATTTTTCAAAATGGGCTCCGTCATCAGCTGAAACATTGAATTGACCTGAACAGCCTTGTTGATATTGGAAGGCATTATCATTTGTTGCTGATACTGTTTTTAATAAAATGCTTTCTAATTGCATAATTTTCGAAATGTGTCCAAAGGGTGTTCATTTTATTATTTAGATACATTATGAGCTAATGCTAGAAACCCGCATAAATGTACGTTAAGTGTTTGCTTTTGTTGGAACGTCGATGGCAGTGTATAAATTATCGATATTCAGAATATGTTTCTGTCCAAACATATTCATACGTTTCCTATCTCGCCCCCTAATTCATGTGTTTAGCATAAGACACTGTTTACATATCTTAGAAGAAAATAGTTTATACGTTTCCTTTTCGTGCATAAAATCATACCTCGCATGTATATGTATAGTCTGTAAGATTATTATTTTTGAACACTTTCATCTCTTCACACGCATATCCTGCAGTCAGTCTGCTCGATTTATCTAAATGTATATTATTGTGCTGTTTTGACCTTTGGCTTTTTTACTTGCAGAATATACATTCCCTTTACAGTGGCTGTGGGTGTACCGGGCAACTTGCTGTGCTTCGTGACTCTCGTCTTCACCAGTCTGCGGAGCACTTCCACGTGTGTCTACATGGCCGTCATTGCTGTGCTGGACTGCGTCATCCTCACCGTTGCCTTAGGTTTCGTCATTGGTGACATTTTGGGGCACAGTGTCTTCTACATGCGCAATGACTGGGCCTGTGGCTTCCATTATTTTCTGTTCTACTTCACCATCCACTTTAATGTGTTGCTGCTTCTGGCCATGACTGTGGACCGTTTCATCGTGGTCAGGTTCCCGCTCAAAGCTCAGAGACTGTGCACTCCAAAATCTGCCCTTAAAGCCACCGTTGCGCTAGGTATCGTCTCATTTACCCTGAACAGTCAAATACTTTTTACCAGACGCTTAATCCCAACACAGAGAGGTCATGATCCGCTATATTGTTGGTATCCAGATCCAGATGTAAATTTTTTCGTGGAGAAAATATACACGTGGATCGATGCCTCGATCTACAGTTTCATTCCTTTCCTTTCTCTGCTCGCATTGAACATCCTCATTATCAGACAGCTCAAGCAGTCCAGCAAATTCAGCAAGCAGTTCACAGAGCGCCGAGACGACACAACTGCTTCCAAAGCAAACAAAGTAAGTCAGTCAAATCAAGATGAAGTCTACAGCAGAGGTGTAAACAGGTCGAATACACAAATTATGACCAAAGAACTACAGGCTAGTCCAACTATTAATGAGGTTGTAAATAGCAATGGAAACACAGGAACTCCATCTACAAAAATTGTCAAAGCGGCAAACAGCAACATCATCGTTATGTTGCTATTGGTGACCTTTGCTTTCTTATTCCTGACGTCACCAGTGGTGATCGTGCTGCTGTACGAGAGGTACTACTGGCTGCCCAGCACCAATGAGGAGAGAGCTCGAGTCCTTCTGACCCACGCTTTTGTGGACAACCTCATGTTCAGCAACCACGCCATCAACTTCCTGCTGTACTGCATCAGTGGTCGTCGTTTCAGACAGGAGTTCAGGCAACTTCTGACGCGACTTTGTCGTTCCTAAAGTGGATAGCACATTGTTTCGGATCCGATGAAAACAAATAGGAGATATGAGCAGAGCAGTAACAACTGTGACAGTAGCAGTAGTAGAAGTTGTGGTGGAGGTAATGACTGCCAGGCGTTCATCAGTTCGTGAGACATGGAGCCTGTCTCTACTCTGGACAGCTTGCCGCACATTCACTGGTTAGTTCAATATGTAACTGACGGTTTTTGTTCCAAATGACATCGTCCAGCTTATCCAGGTCGTGTACACAGACCCCCTTGAAGTGAAAGTGATCTTGTGTTTCTTCTTCAGGCAAGCAGTTAATAGTGTACAGCAGAAACAGTGACAGCACCAGTGTTTGAGGAACATAGGGGTGAAAGTGATGCCCTGTCTGTCCAGTACAGAAGCATGTGATATCTTACTTGTCCAAAGACCATTGAGGAGATGCTTTGAGTAATCCGTGTGAAATCTATGGGGTCAGTTCTCTAGGCAGAAGTGTAAAATACATCGAGAGCACTGGATAGCAGATGAATCAGAGTGTATGCAGTGCATGTTCATCTTTTCGATGCTCTGTCCTCAACTACGCGCGTACTTAATTCAGTATCAGTATCAGTATCAGTAGCTCAAGAAGGCGTCACTGCGTTCGGACAAATCCGTATACGCTACACATCTGCCAAGCAGATGCCTGACCAGCAGCGTAACCCAACGCGCTTAGTCAGGCCTTGAGAAAAAATATAATAAAAATAAATAAAATAAAATAAATAAAATAATTAATGTAGACCCAAGATGAATAACATAAAATGCTCAAGTTAGTATTCCACAATAATTTTACAGAAGACGTAAAAACAGTAGGGAAGGAGGGGAGACAATTCTTGGTATCGATCTACCACGTTCGTCTGTCTGTTTGCAGTTCATTATTGAACCGAACTCTTCGCAGATTCAAGAGAAACATAATCAATGAGTCACTACAACCTCTCTACAGAATAAGCGCCGACGACATCACGTGCGAGCAAGAAGCATCAATAAACACAACAGGACACACAGTAACTCCTCGTTGCAAATGGTTTGCCCATGTGTAACTCTGGCTGGTTTGTGGGGAAAAAAAAAACGTTTCACTAGTATGCAGTAAACATACTTGATGGGAAAAACAAATAAAACTACACGCAGGAAAAAAATACCCCAAAAATGGGTGGCGCTGTAGTGTAGCGACGCGCTCTCCCTGGGGAGAGCAGCCCGAATTTCACACAGAGAAATCTGATGTGATAAAAAGAAAAACAAATACAAATTCAAATGCATATATGCAGTCATGTTTGCAGGACTAACTGTTATATCTTGTTATATTATATGTTTAACCTTATATTCCTTCACGTTATTTCGTTTCTATTTTTTTTAGTGCATTTAGACCGCATTCATTACCCGTTGGTGGGGTGAGAGAGAGAGAGAGAGAGAGAGAGAGAGAGAGAGAGAGAGAGAGAGAGAGAGAGAGAGAGAGTGGAGGGATGGATAACAAGTGCGCCACCACTCTTGTTGTTTTCCAGTGCAGACGTTGAAGAGTACTGATGTTACACATTCCTGTGCGTCTGTCCTCTCCATATCTGATTGGGTAAAATGATTCTGAGTGGGATAAAGGAACGAGTGCACGCGTATGCCTGTGTGTGTGTGTGTGTGTGTGTGTGTGTGTGTGTGTGTGTGTGTGTGTGTGTGTGAGAGAGAGAGAAAGGGGGAGAGAGAGAGGGAGATAAGATGAGGAGAAATCCAATTATAAGTGTACAGAAAAATAATTGTTAGGCCAGATAGTAGGAGAGGTAGGGAGGGACAGAGAAAAGGGTATCTGTTTGTGTTCATCACACAGAAGCAAACGCAATGTTGAGGGCGTGTGTGTGCGCGCGCGTGAACATGCGTGTTTGTTTGTTCGCACGCGCGCGCGCTCGCGCGTGTATTTGTGTGTGCAGAAATGCAGAGGGTAGGTGGACAAGACAGGATGTTAAGCTGTTTGTTCTTGCAATACTTGGTTTGAGAGTTTCTTGCTATCAAATCGAATACGATGAATATCGACAGCAGTTTGGGTTTGCTGAACATCACATGGTGATCGGTCATTTCAAGCGATGAGCAACAATTCCAATCCGCATTCCAATTTTAGGTTAAAAGCTGAAACTCTCATAGCCTCATACGGCCAATGAAGCAGTGAATTCATATCCACTGTGCTGTGCTGAGGACTCGGTATAGGAAAGCGGGGCTCAGTCCTCACCTCCGTTTCAACCAACCCCAACTTTCCATTCCTAGGTGGAGAGAGAAAAATCCGAGTTAAATGCCTTTCCCAAGAAGACACCATTTCGGAATGGGGTCTTCAACTGATCACTGGACCCGAGGACCAACATCTAACCTATTCTGCCACAGCGTGGGTAGAAAGTACTAATCAACCAACCAGAGCAAAGCGCCTGAATTGGCTGCATCCGGTGATGATGAAATCATCCTGCAGTCACAAGCCACAGTGATTTAGTGGATGGCGTCACTGATCGGCAAATGGAATGTTGGGGGTTCCACATTCATCATCTGTCTCCGACCGTTTCCTACCCATACACAGTTGGACTCAGAGTGTAGTGGGTACGTGGCATTCATTTATAGTCTTTATTTCTGTCTGGATTCAATTTTGTCTCGACTATCTTCTCGTCAGAGCTGACTGCAGTGGACTAAGATTGGAAAGTCAGGACCACACAGACGAGTTCTGGCAACTTTACATGCGCCTGTAAGGTGATGCTGAAATTTTCTGACCTGCACTGGAGCTGTTGCTAACGCAACTGTTCTTTGGACCTTATAGTATAATGAGCTCTCTTTTGCTTCGTCAACTCTCTGCACTCACGCTCAGCACTTTCATTCTTGTCCTTAAAACCTGCCTCTTTCCAAAATGTCCCCCCCCCCTCTTCTTCCATATTTGCAGTTTCTCTATCTTTATTTTTGCATATGTTTTAAAGTATTACCTTTCATTTCTATTAATCAGAACGATGCATGCCTGTGGAAGGCTGGTGTATAAACGCTTTGATTTGTCTTTGCACGAGATTCAGCACCATATAAATATATTTATCATTAGTGGTATTTGCACTGCTATTAGTATCCCTATAATGATAACTAATTCCAAGATGGACCAATGGGCGTGTGGCGTGTTTGGGTCGGGTCGTTGGAGGGAGGGGTGACGGTCTTCATTCCGAAGAGAGCGTTCGCTCCGTGTGGTCCATCACTCAGCAGTTACTATCGTCAGCACGGGGAAGGCATGGTGGGGGGGCGGGGGGGGGGGGGGTGTTCTTTTTAGGTGATGTACTGCATGTGTTGCATCGGAAACAGATACCATCAAAGCGACTCAGTTGCACTGTCGGGAGAGTTCACAGCCAAGAAACGAACGTAGAAGTGGATTTTGTTCCTTGACTGCCCAACCTTGTTGAAATAAGATCAATGCGTCACAAATCTATAATGCACTTACTAATTTTTGTATACATTGTGGTGTGATTCTCGTATTGATTTTACGAAACAAAAGTAATACAATCCCAAATGGAAGACGATCAAGTAAGGTAATTTTTATCGCAGGGATATGACGGACTTAATGGACGCACACATTTGTCATTAGCAAAGGGGTTACTACAGGGAACAAGGGGGATCTGCCTTGCCGGCTGTCGTCTGTTACGTTATCTGGTATCGGCAGTGAAGGCACCCTCGGCGCCAGCTGAGGCAGATCCTGACTTGTCGGCACTTGTTGGCTTCCTGATCCTGACCGCCAGAGGTGTAGCGTGGGTGATGGAACTTGACATCGTCATGCCGCATGACAGATGCCTCATCAGACTACAGAAATATCTCTCCTCTGCCAAAATGGTCAAATTTGTGCGTTGTGGAAGTCCTCCACAGCATTTTACTGATTTTTATTTTTTTGGAGGGAGGAAGGGGGGGGGGGGGGAAGAAGGAGGGGCAAGTAACTGAGGGAAGGCCTTGACATGGACGTCACAGTGGAAACGCCTTGTCTCATCCCCTCAGAGTATTTACCCACGCATCAAATATCCACAAAGTGTATTCAAGCTAGCCAATATCACAGGCAATGTCCGTGAAGACAAGCTGCTTACAGACTTTCCATGAACTAGTGCGTGCTGTTAGCTCATGAGACAGGGAACATGATGAGGTGTCTGAGACCCAATGAAGGTGTGTTCCTATATAAAGAATTCACGTTGATGCAGACGTCCTGCTGAGGTGCAATGAAGCAAAGAACTGATCCGAACGAACAGGATCAAAAGGCAACCTACCATGTTACATGTCAAAGTTTCAGTGCTTCCGCGGGTTATGCGTGCTTTCAAGTCATAAGCATTCACACACACACACACACACACACACACAGCACCCCCCTCCCCCACACCCCACACCCCACACAGATCAATGTCTTCATTTTTTTCTCCCAAGAAACGTAGCGACTGTGTAAATTATTTCCGAGGAAGTGCAGAGATCAACGGAAACCGGGAAACACTACAATTTGAAAGTTCTGTTTCCATGATTCCTGTCAACAACAATTTACTGTGATCACTTTGTTTCTGCGTCAGACATTTAACCTTCCTCAAGAAAAGAAGGCCTCTTCTCACAGAATGTAAAGTTGCCCTGTCAATGACAGTGACTTCACCACTTTTGATGTCCACGATAACGAGATGTCGTCTGTCACGACTATGAGTTTACACCATCCGTGTTTTCCTGTGTGGTTTGTGTATCTGTGTGTAAGCATGCGTGTGCGTAATAGTGTGTGTGTGTGTGTGTGTGTGTGTGTGTGTGTGTGTGTGTGTGTGTGCTTCCGTGCACTTGTACGCTTGTATGTACGAAAGTGTGTGTGTATGTATGTGTGTGTGTGTGTGTGTGTGGGGGGGGGGGGTGTCTGCGTCTGTGCATTTGCACGTTTGCGTGAGTGCGTGCGCGCGTGTGGGTTCTTGTATAATACCAATCATTTGCCTCGAAAGCGCCTTCATACTGCTCACGTTGGCGTCCTTCACCTTCGTACTGCCCATGTCTCTCGTGGTCATCGTGCTGTTCTGCACGTGATACCAGTGACTCCCCAGTACCAACGCGGAGAACGCCCGAAGTCGACCGTCCGACCGACCCAAGACCTCTTTGTTGGCTTCAAATAGAACAATTTGGTATTGAAATCAATTTCAATCATTAGCTACTCCACAAAAACACGAATGAACAGAAATGAAAATAAAATACGATTTAAAAAAAAGCCGGTTCTCGCATGCTCTCTCTCTCTGTCTCTGTCTCTCTGTCTCTGTCTGTCTGTCTCTCTCTCTCTCTCTGTGACCACGCTGTGGTCAACAATGCCATGGTGAAATGACCTTTTGACGACCATGCACTGAAGACCCCCTGGGGTCTCTTGGAGCTGGGACTGGTATTGCTGGTGGACAGGAAGACGAACCTTGGTGTCGGGGGGCTGTGTATGAGCGGCGTTGGGGTGGGTGATGCTGCTGTCACAGCTTGGAATAAAAAGAAATCTCATGAGGAAAACAACCGTGTCTTGAACTTTCTGCAGTATAAAAGTGGTCGTCTCCATCAAAAGAAAAAAGAAAAAAAAATTTAAATGAGCACCTTGAAAGAACCGTATTCGACTTTTAGGATGTATTAGAGCATTAATTATTGACATTTGGCGAAGAATTAACTGTTTTTAAAAAGTTGCATCTATTGACAGTAGGTATAGAATTGGTAGTATGGGAAAAAAGTGAAAATGAAGGGAAAGAAGGGGGATCACAAGCAACAGAAGAAGAAGCTAGTATGGTGGATTTACTGTTGTCGCACGCTGTACTAGTTGTTGTTGAAATATTGGTAATGAAAGAATAGTTCTAGTTATAACTGTAATATTGGTAGTAAAACAATTGCACAGATTTGGGATTCTTGTCTCATTATATCCCGTATCTACACCGTAGCGCAGTGCTGTATGTTTTTTCATGATGACACGGAACTGTGTAGATAAAGTTCTCCGGTTCATTTTAAAACACACAGGGGACATGTTTTTCCTGTCTGTGTATCATTTGAGGGAGGGTCTTTCTACAGAAGTTTTGCCAGGGTCTTTCTACAGAAGTTTTGCCAGGGTCTTTGCCAGGGTCTTTCTACAGAAGTTTTGCCAAGGTCTTTCTACAGAAGTTTTGCCAGGGTCTTTCGACAGAAGTTTCGCCAGGGTCTTTGCCAGGGTCTTTCTACAGATGTTTTGCCAGGGTCTTTGCCAGGGTCTTTCTACAGAAGTTTTGCCAAGGTCAGGTCTCTTGTTGCCGTGGGTTGTTTAATGTACGCGAAGTGCATGCCAGCTTATCGTTTCATTCGGTCTGGTGGAGGTGGGGGAGGGGGGGGTGGGGATTATGGCGAGTGTGAGATTCGATCCTGCGCTCAGACTCTTTCGCTTCATATGTGGACACGTTACCACTTGGCCACCACTCCACATGTCACGCGTGCTGATAATAATTCAAGCACAGACGAGTTCAGCCCGTGTGTTATTTTCCTTTCTTTCCTAGAATCCAGTTCTACCAAACAGCGGCATCTGTGAAATCCTTTCGTGTACTCCACTGCAACCTTACCGCATCTGAAGGCCTGTTGCGGTTGCATTCAAAAAGCTTTCCTGACAACAGACCTTGAGGTGTAGCAGCGATTGTCCGGAAAATTGTCCACTAGGTTCTGTGTTGCTTCAAGACTATGAAAGCGGATGCTGTTGAGTTTCTGTCCTTGAAGGTCGCAGAGCACATTTCGTGTCGTGTAGTGTTGTATCGTATTGTAGGGTAGCGTGTCTATTTACATTGCATTCAGTTGTGTTGCTTAGTATTGTCTAGTACTGTAAGAGACAGTGAGGGAGGGAGAGAGAGCGATAG
>NC_134893.1:47801973-47811973 GCF_041734735.1 Babylonia areolata | reverse complement strand
TTTAGTTATTTAGTGTAACCCACTATGGCGACCGGAGATTTCATGAAATCACGAAAATCCATACGCGAGTTATTTCACGAAATCACTGAACTCCACATGCACAGGCAAACTTCAAAAGAATCAATAAAAAAAAATAAAAAAAACATCTGTCAGTGACGAATCTAAATGTCAGTTGTTAAGCCAGGCAAACATCAAGGAAAGGTCACTATAACAGTATAAAAATATAAGTAATATGCATTCCACTTTCATGAAAAATGACAGCCGCATTAAAATCATTAGTTAACATTAATTTGCAGGGTCGAATCAAATTCCGTGGCAGCGAGAATACAAAGCAACTTTGCCTGGAAGCATCTGTACCTCCTTGTTCGACACTTTGTGCTCCCGCTACAAGTGCATCTATAACATAGAAAATAAAAAAAATTCCTCCAGTATTTGAATGAGCAGTGCCTGCTGACCGAAGAGAGACACGTTGCTCTTTGTTGACGTCTTCTTCACCCAGCAGTCTCTGTGGGCAGAGGTAAAACGGATCAACGAATGGAACCCATTCAAACCCCCTGCTTCAGCAGTATCTGTGTCTTGGTCACAGTCCAGATTCCTGCTGAGATCAACACCTGAACTATTTCATGGATCACCTCTACCATGATCCGCTGTAGGAATCGGAACAGCAACGTTGTCCCCAGGAACAGCATCTTGTAAGTCGACCCTGCTTCTGTTTTGCACCCATTCCACCCACCTGAGATGCTTTTAAAACCAAGGTAGGCTTCTGCGCGACTCTTTGCGATGTGAACTTTGCGGTCAGTCACACTTTCCTGGTCAGATTGGGGCTTGTAAAAACTGACAAAACTCCATTTGCATCCAGGGAGGTGAGTTGAGATCCTAGCTGACTGCATCACCACCAGGCCATTGCTCCAATGAAGCGGTTGACTGAGCCTTGGCTTTGTGGACGGCGAGATTTTCTGTGGACCAAGTCAATGTGCGGCTCTGTCTCCTTTAGATCTGCAGTTATAGTGACGGCAAAGTCAGATCCATTATAACTTTGAAGGATGACAGGGGCTCTCCACCCCCTTACATTATGAATTTAGCTTTTAATTTTAAAGTGATCTGTCTAGTTGGGAAATTATCTATGGCAAAATTAAATGACGCAACAACAACAACACAAAAAACACAAAAAAAACCACAAACCACATGCAGTCAGCAAGACACATTTCTCACCATGGATTCACAACAATCAGAGGCTTGTTGAGATTATACTGTTTATTTAATTATTTCTTCTTTTCTGGTCTCTCCAACGTTGTCCACGAAACCAAATGACTTTTCAAGACATGTAACTCTGTACAAGACACTGCTAGCAGGACACGTCTTTTGGCTACAGTCTCTCTCTCTCTCTCTCTCTCTCTCTCTCACACACACACACACACACACACACATACAGGCACTTGAAAAGAGTTATACACATTCACTGGAGCCAGCTGCTACAATAGTGTATGAGTAACAAGATTTCGGAGATTTGCGAACTCAGAATTTAAGTTATTTCATGAAATCTTGATGGCGGCCACAGCGATTTTGCAAAATAGCTAAAACTTTCAAGGATTAGATAAAATTACTGATTTCACAATCTTACTGTATCATAACTATATACTTTAATCATGCTTATAAACATACATACTAAAAAGCGACGACCACCACCACCACCGCCCGCACCTCCATCCCCTCCCCAAACCAGCTGATCAATTTATTGAACTGAATAACAACGCAACAGTGGAAAACGACGTATGTAAACAAATCTTACGTCGTTTTAGATATGACCCTACAAAGTTTCAGATTTTGTTTCGGAGTTTTCAAAACGTGTGGACTGATCCATATACGCTGCACCACATCTGTTTTGAAAAGAAAAGTAGCAGATGCACGACCCTGGCTTCAACCAAGCGTGCTGGTCAGGTCTTGAGAACCTACGTTAGGTCTGTGTAAAACATTGAAACCAAAAATATCAAACAAAATGAATAACTGTACTAGAATATAACAAACTGAAAGATGGGTAGAAAGCAAATGATTGAAAAAACAAAACAAAACAAAAAACAACAACAAAAAAACAAACAACAAAAAACCCCCGAATAAATGATTTTGCAAAGACGTTTAGAAATGGTTGTGAGGAAGGTATTGGACGAGACGTGTCCGTCTGGTACGACGATGACGTCTAAGCGATTCTCAGTCAAGTTTGGTGCTGACCAGTCCGGAGTGGGGTTTGCCTATTTGCTTTTGGTGGTCAGATTAGGTTGTCCTTTGTCCTCTTTTGTCACGATGGGATGGGCCATTGTCTTTGAACGGTAACTAAGAAAATAAGCTATATACTGAAATGACTTTAGTTTGATAAGGCTTTCACTCAACATTAACGCAATGGAATAGGGTATGTACGAGTATATTCATGAAAGGGATCTTGGGACATTCAATTATGATGTAGCTCTAGTAAAACGCTTCACTGAGGTTAGAGCGGCAACCAGTGAGTTTGATGGGCATGAATGAATATCCTTTGAACTGACTTCCTTCTTCACCCTACCCTTCACTGGAGTCCACTCGCTCCTTGACTCCGGGACTGGCGTTGACCCATTCCTGTCAGAAACATGACTGTATCAACTATGACTGATTCCTTAAAATCTGCATTGTCTCACTGTGTTTGGCGTCCTCGTCATCGCTAGAGAGAAAAGGTGTCAGTAATTCTGGGTCCAGTGTGACTCTGTGTGGGCCTGCAGACCTTGTGCTGGCTATCACCGGTCTGTCTCGTCACAGAGGTCCACAGGACTACACGTATTAGTCGTCTTCTCTCTTTTAGCAGCAAATGCAAGTCTTGGTTGTGGGATAAGGGCAGGGTAGAAAGAGGTAAAGGCTAATGGTTGTGTTAGCCTGCACCATTGCAGGGTGGATCAAATCTTGCTTTCAAACCACTGTCGGAACTCCCTTTGACCACGGTACATGGTGGTTATGGGTCACGAGTTGACCTGAATCAGGCGGATTCGAACCTCTGGGTTAATAGTGTGACAGTGGTCACATATAAAAACAACGAGAAAATAAACGTGGTAATTCGCCAACAACAAACCAACAACAACAAAAAAAATCCAAAACAAAACAAAAGTAACAACAACAAACAACGACAGGTTATCAAATGGAAAATGTTGTGTTCACCACACCTAGCTCATGCTAAACGACTCTTCTTTATACAGAATGACATGGGCTGCGGCAGACAGCGATCCCAGCTTTGCTGTCTACAGTGATGAGCTGTCATCCCCAGTCACTGGCTATGAGTTCATGCCCTCCATGTCCTCCTCGCCTGTGACCACAATGGCCGCCATCAACATCAGCGGTCAGCCCACGATGGACATGGACACAGAGACAGAGACGCCGGATGAGGAGATCTGGGAGGCAGTGCTTTCAGGTCTGATGAAAAGGTCAGGAAACGGCAGTGTGAAGCCACCATGGCCGTATTCAATTTACGCATCGTTTTGGTATATATATCTCTCTCTATATACATATATATATATATATATATATATATATATATATGAGAGAGAGAGAGAGAGGTTCCTAAAGCAGTACATGTTGATCTGCAATTTTAACTTAATAAAGTTATTCACATTGTCTGCATTCGATTTGTATATTTTTGTGAAATAATATTCAATAATTCTAACTTTAGCTTTGTATTATTTAAATTCATGTTTTGTGGGTCGTTTTATTCTAAATTGATTTCATCGTGAAAGATGTGATGAATTCGCTTTAATTGTTAACTATTTTTTTTTTATATTGAAAGGTACTGTTAATATCTAAATCTTTGTGTTTTAATTAGATTTCATTCTTGGTGCAGCCGCCATGTCGAACTGATCAGAATGGTGGAATGACGTTTCGGAGGATTTCTGTTTGGCCCCCGTCAGAGACATATCTGTGTGTGCTTGTGTGGTTTTCGTTGGTTTGTTTTTCGTTTTGTTGTTTTTTTTTTTGTTTGTTTGTTTGTTTTTGCTTTTCAGATGAAAAATTGGAATCATTCAATTGAGTACCAACCACTTCGGAGATACCTTTTGATGAAGTATTCTTCAAATTATCTTTCGGTCCCAGTCGATACGTTAACACAAGGCCCTGATACGTAATCTCAAGTCCTAGCACCATCATCACAAACATTGTCCTCATCAATCGTTAAACAAAACAACAAAGGGGAAAAACCAGCAGATAACAAAATCCGTAGCTTGTCATGTCCTGCAGTTTTCCTAATTTCCCCAGTTTCAAGTACCCATCCACTTCCTCGGTGACTTCGTGTGAAATTCTTCGGTGTCAGCTGTGTCATGAGGACAGTCTCTAGAAAGCCATTGTGGTGATTCAATGGCAGATTCCGGTTCAGCCTCGCTCAGTCTCGCTCAGTAACAATGTGATTATTGTCAGAATGTGTCCTGCATGTGTTGAATCAGAACAGGCACTACTGGACACCACTGAAGTGACTTAGCAGAAGCCTGGGTGAGGGGAATTAGATACACATTGACGGGGCGCACAAGATGGGACCCCAGCAGATTTTCTAAAAAAAAACCCACCTTTCTCATGACTTAGCCCATAACATATGTTTTAAGATGGTTCACGGAAATACCGTTTCGTGTTGTTTGGTTTCAATATTCTGTTGTTGTTTCTTTTGATATAAAGACCCATGTCAGGCTTTTTTTCTACATTAATGTATTAACTATTGCAAAGTGTTCATTAAGCTCTGTAGAATATAATCCAATATAATCCATATGCGTCTTCCAATACAGAGGTTGCGATTATGCTTCCCCTTGACACATCCTGGTTGGTTATGTCTTTTTCACATAGAATTTCATTGACTAAAAATCCAGGAAAATATCCTGACCACTAGTCTAGTCAATCCATCTGAAATTATTTGTTAGGAATCATTTTTATTTAATGAAGGCATTTTGGTTTGCGTTTTGTTTTGCAGAATATGTATTCCCATCATCGTGAGTGTGGGTTTGTTGGGCAACTTCCTGTGCTTCGTGACTCTCGTCTTCACCAGTCTGCGGAACACTTCCACGTGTGTCTACATGGCCGTCATTGCCGTCCTGGATTCCATCATTCTCGTCGTTGTCTTAGGTTTTCTCATCAGTGAATATCTGGGTAGCACTGTGTTCTACATGCGCAATGACTGGGCCTGTGGTATCCACTATTTTCTGTTCTACTTCGCCATCCACTTTGACGTCCTGCTGCTTCTGGCCATGACTGTGGACCGTTTCATTGTGGTCAGGTTCCCGCTCAAAGCTCCAAGTTGGTGCACTCCGAAATCTGCCATTAAAGTCATCACTGCACTTGGTGCCGTCTCCTTCACCCTCAATTTTCAAATATTATTCAACCGACGTTTGATCCTTACAAAAAGAGTTCATGATCCTCTATATTGCTGGTACCCAGATCCAGGTGTCAAATTTTTTATGTTAAAAATATACACGTGGATCGATGCCTCGATCTACAGTTTCATTCCTTTCCTTTCTCTACTCACATTGAACATCCTCATTATCAGACAGCTCAAGCAGTCCAGCAAATTCAGCAAGCAGTTCACAGAGCGCCGAGATGACACATCTGCTTCCAAGAATGCTACCAAGACACAGAAAGGAAGTCAGTCAGCTCAAAGTGAAGTATGCAGCAATGGTGTGAACAGCAGTGGAGATGGTGGAGCTGCATCCACAGGGAAAGCCAAGGCAAACACCAATATCATCGTTATGTTGCTATTGGTTTCCTTTGCTTTCTTGGTTCTGACGTCCCCTGTAATGATCGTGTTGCTGTATCAGAGGTACTACTGGGTGGCCAACACCCAAGTAGAGAAGGAAAGGGTCCGTCTGACCTACGCTTTCGTTAATAACCTCATGTACAGCAACCACGCCATCAACTTCCTGCTCTACTGTGTCAGTGGTCGTCGTTTTAGACAGGAGCTGAAACAGTTTCTGACGCGGTTATTTTGTCGTTCCTGAAATGCATCACACTTTTTACTTTGGAAGAAGAAGAGACAGGGGCAGTAGCGGCTGCAGCTGCAGTGGCAGGAATAGCAGCAGGAACGGCAGTAGCAGTATTGTATTTGCATTTCTTTTCATCACAACATATTTCTCTCCAGTAGCAGTAGCACTGAGTAGCAGTAGCAGCAGCAGCAGTAGTAGTAGCAGTAGTTGCAGCAGCAGCAGCAGCAACAACAACATCAAGGTATTTATCAGTCTCGCGATTTATGAATTTTCCTACTTTTCCTCATCTGTCACACCATGTCTGTTCCGGCTGCTCAGATCAATGTGTATTTGACAGTCTTTGTTTTTTACCCAGCCCTTCTGGGGTTTTTTCACATGCTACAAAAGCTGAAGTTTTCATTGTCTGCAATTTTCTTTTCTTTGTTCAAGCACAATATTCTTTGTTACAAGTTTTCTGTGGTAGGATTTGCAACGAAATCATGTGAATCTTATTCTGAAATTCGAATTCCTTTTTTAGCACATCGTACCATCCAGTTAGAGTCCTTAACTGGACGTTCTTCCCATCTGTGACAGGCTTCCTGGGATAGGCTCTCAAGGTCTGATCAGCGCGTTGGGTTTATGCGGAAGTCAGGCGACTACGGTTTTTTTTTTTTTCTTCTTTTTATTTATTTCTTTTTTACAGGAGATATGGCGTATATGGATCAGCCCGCATGCTTTTACACCTCCTTGATACTGTTCTTCCCATTTAGCAAAAGCTTTAATATCGAACACTTTTGATTTTTTCTACGCCATGATATTATGGTAAGCTTTTCGTTTTATGTGTATGCGAAGAACAGTGGCTCGTCCTTATTTTTCTCCCCATCATCTCCAGCGTTTCAGTGCCATTACTACCATGCTGCTAATTCCGATTCCCACATACACGGCCACACTCGGGTTCGTCTGTCGCAATCCCAGCGCCGGCAGTCCACAGGTCGCCAGGAGGCACACACCAGAGAAGACCCTGCACTGCTGCTGAGACACTTCGGTGGTGTTCAGTAGTGCCTGTTCTGTTTATATATATATATATATATATATATATATATACATATATATATATATATATATATCATGTTTTATTTAACGTACTTAGAACACCACCTAAAGAGCCCCCTACTGACGACAACAATGGCTTAGTCGCGGAGCCAGACCAAGTGAGCGTCTCCCCCAGAGTGGAGACCACCACACGTCCCTCCAACGACAGTCCCCCATGAATCTTCCGACACTTAAAACCTCGATAAGACTCACCCCAAGCGCGGAAGTGGAAGGGTATCGTAACTGAGGTCACCATGAGAGCAGGACATGAAAGGCACATAATTTGGGACCTTTTTTCTGATATTGATGATGATGATAATGACGCTGCTGCTGTGGAGGTCCAGTTAGGTTTGGGACTACGTGACAAGGCTGAACTCTGCACTAGGTGTCATACAGATATCCCGGCGTCAACCAGGCCCGAGAGATACGGACACTGGCAGTGTTGTTCAGAAAATTAGAGCAACACACCCAAAGACACATCCGTGAAGTGGATGATACTCGACATTGTGGTCCCAGTCTTCCCATTAACTCTCTCCATACGAACGGCGAAAGAGACGACGTTAACAGCGTTTCACCCCAGTTAGCATCATCAAAATATTGCAAGCGGAAGGCTCTTGTACTGAAGAGGTGAATGTTGACAAAGAATACCACAATTCTGACGACGGAAGCTAAAGGTTGGGTCATTCAGACACCCACTGGACATCCGAGGGGTCTGCGTAGAGGAGAAGAGAGGACTGGCCGTACTGAGTGAGTTAATAAGCCCACAGCACACTTAACTTTGGGAAGGAGCCGGCTGTGGGCCGAAAAAAACCTACCTCCACTGGGATTCGAACCCGCGTCCTCCCAGCCGTCAGTTCGCGTCCCTAACCACTTCGCCACGGCGGCTGATCTTTCTTTTTTTTTTATTGTTTTCTTTTTTCTGACTTGTAGTCAAAACAAGATTTATATAGTTGCCCCGAACACCTTTGATTACCGTTATCACGTATCACTTCCACGTTTTTTCTTCTTCTGTCATTCCATTCTGTGGATAGATTGTGCAAATTTGTACAGTAGACTGAATATTACTTTTGTCTGATGTGTTGAAATACAACTCTTCTTTTGACATGTTCCTTATTTCTGCATTTCAGTGACGATATGAAAACATTATTCATTATCATCATCTGGTTTGTTTGAATTTTTTTTTAATGAATACATGTAACCATACAGACAAAGAGCATTCTGTCTACATAACACAAGCTTGCGTGTGTAAGTGTGTGTGTGTGTGTGTGTGTGTGTGTGTGTGTGTGTGTGTGTGTGCGTGCGTGCGCGTGCGTGTGTGTGTGTGTGTGTGTGTGTGTGTGTGTGTGTGAAATGCGTATGTTTCTTTTCTTGTGTTAATCACCTTTTTATATAAAAATTATACCATGAATGCCCTCTATTTTCTATGATAAAAAGGTATCAAACTCTCGACAGGAATGACAGCCATCATGGGTTGAACACACACAGACACACACGCACACACACACACACACACACAAACACACACACACACACACACGCGCGCGCGCACACACACACAGAGTCACACACACACACACACACACACACACACACACACACACACACACACACACACACACACACACACACACACACACATGGGCTCGTATGTTCTTCGTCTACGTTCTTTGACACTCTTTTGTTTAAAAAAAAGAAATCCACCCACACCCTCCCTAAAGCGTCCACTTCCGCTACTCTCCATTTAATAATAATAATAATAATGGTATTTATATAGCACTGAATCTTGTGCAGAGACAAATCAATCCGCTTTCGCACCAGTCATTCACACGCATGCATAACTCTAAAACTGGAGAAACTATAGACAAGGAAGAGGCAGGGAAGGGAGGCTATTTTGGGAAGAAGTGGGTTTTAAGGCCAGACTTGAAAGAGCTGAGTGTGGAGACTTGACGAAGCGAAAGAGGAAGTTCATTCCAATTGCAAGGTCCAGAGACAGAGAAAGAACGGCGGCCAACAGTCGACTGTTTGAATCTGGGTATGCGTAAACAGAGTGGATCCGAAGCCGATCGTAGTGAGCGAGATGGAGTGTTCATCCAATGCGCTTCTACGCGATGTGCCAGATGGCACTGATGGGTTGTGTATAAGGGATGTATAAGGGAGGGTAACCCTAATATTACTTTTTTAGTTTCATCACAGAAAGCCAGTGGGCATTCATACCATGCAAGGGTCAAAACCCTCACGCTGTTATCTCCAGAGCAGTGATTCGCTCCCTTTGATCAGAAAGTGCAAAGAGATCGCCGACGGCCACAAGTTCTTTTGAACAGAGGACTGAGGGAAAGCACATTATGTTGTTGTCAGAGTCTTGTTTTATGTTATGCTGACAGGAGACCATGATTAAGCCGGGGCTCATGTGTATGCATTTGCGCGCGTTTGTGCGCGCAAGTGATCGCGCGCGTGTGATTGCGTACGCCCGAGTGTTCGAGCGTATGTGTGGTGTGCAATTAAAACACAGTCATTTCTTAATTTTTCCACACGGGCGGACGGATTACAATTGGTGGAGTGTAACAATACGCTGGAGTAAATTCTCACACTTCGCGCACTGATTTCTTTCTAACCACATAACCTCATTATTTCCCTTGATTCCTCTGCATTCCAAAGTAACATGTCAGTTTACCGATAGACTGAACAGAGAGAACCATAGACATGATGTGTAATCTCAAGATACTAAACATTAGATATACTGACCATATCACCACTGAATTAACAAGTGCGCTTAACCATCAAGCAGAACATAGGACCTGATGAAGATTTGCTGACATAAGTTAAGAAGAAGAAAGGTACGCTGGTATGAGAACATTAGCCAGATCCAATGGCTTTGCTCAGTAAAACAATCCCCCAAGGAACTCTTGGGGGAGGCGGCAGACAGAGCGGAAGACAGAAAAAAATGATGGACTGCCAACATT
>NC_134893.1:47791973-47796973 GCF_041734735.1 Babylonia areolata | reverse complement strand
ATTTAGTTCAGCAATGCTTTGTTTTATATGTCAGTTTCTGATGTATGAAGGGAGAGGTGGGAGGGAAAGCGAAGAGGCGGGGGTGTGGGGAGGGAGAAAGAGACATCCTGGCAGAGACGGACAGACAGAGAGACAGAGACAGGGGAACAGAAAATCACGTAGATACTACAGAGACCGAGAGTCACGGACAGAGAGAGAGAGAGAGAGAGAGAGAGATAACGAACGAACGAACGAACGAACGAACGAACGAAATTCTATTATAAAAGGGTGAAGGAGTAAGCACAGTATTATGCTTGTTTAGGTCCGGCCCTCTGGGCAAGAATGATAATAATGGGGGGAAAAAAGCGAAAAAGGAGGAGAAAAAAAAGTGAGAGTCAAATTCACAACATTATCAAAATAACATACGCATGTACAAGCATATGTATAGATTTTTTTTTATGAGAGAGAGAGACAGAGACAGAGACAGAGAGACAAAGAGAGACAGAGAGAGAGAGAGAGATTGACGTCAGTCAAAATGTTTCTCGTAAAAAAAAAAGATATAATATAATATAATATATTATTTTATATCATATCATATCATATTATGTGATATAACATATTATATCATATATTTTATCATATATCCTTGATATATCATATTATATCATATTATACATATATTATGTTATATCATATATCATTACATTATATGATATAACATATAAGGATAACGTAAGAAACAAAACCACATTTCAGACAGGACATCAGAGCGTCTTTCTTTCTATGACCCAGCCCCGTTCAGAAGACAAGTCTCAGACCTCGGAACGACACATGTTCTTCTTCTTCTCTTCCTGCTCGTCGTCATTATCATCATCGTGGTGGTGATAATGGAGGTGGTGGTTATTGTAGTGGTGGTGGTGGTGGTGATTGTGAGAGTGTGGTGGTGGCGGTTGGTGGTGATAATGTGTGTGTGTGTGTGTGTGTGTGTGTGTGTGTGTGTGTGTTAGTGTGTGTGTGTGTTAGTGTGTGTGTGTGTGTGTTAGTGTGTGTGTGTGTGTATGTGTGTGTGTGTGTTAGTGTGTGTGTGTGTGTTTTAGTGTGTGTGTGTGTGTGTGTGTGTTTTAGTGTGTGTGTGTGTTTTAGTGTGTGTTTGTGTGTATGTGTGTGTGTGTGTGTGTGTGTGTATGTGTGTGTGTGTGTTAGTGTGTGTGTGTTAGTGTGTGTGTGTGTGTGTGTGTGTGTGTTAGTGTGTGTGTGTGTGTGTGTGTGTGTGTGTGTGTGTGTTAGTGTGTGTGCGTTTGTGTGTGTGTGTGTGTTAGTGTGTGTGTGTGTGTGTGTGTGTGTGTGTTTTAGTGTTAGTGTGTGTGTGTGTGTGTGTGTGTGTTAGTGTGTGTGTGTGTGTGTGTGTGTGTGTGTGTGTGTGTGTGTGTGTGTTAGTGTGTGTGTTAGTGTTAGTGTGTGTGTGTGTGTGTGTGTGTGTGTGTGTGTGTGTGTGTGATGTGTGTGTGTGCTGTGACGGTGTGTAGAGGTGGTGATGGCGGCGGTGGTCGCGTGTCGTGGACAGATGATAAGTGGGGAGGGAGAGGGAGTGTGGAAGAGACAGGAAGCAGGGATGTCGGAAGGAAGGGGTGGAGGTTGAGGGGATCGGGGTGGAGGTGGGTGGTTGGGGGCGTTCAGAGAGAATGAGAGAGAGAGAGAGAGAGAGCAAGCTGGGCGTCAATGGTCAGGAAAGAGTCCAGACGTTCTCCACACCACCCCCCTCCCGTCCCCCCCCCCCCCCCCTACCCCTCCCCCTCCCCCTCCCCCTCCCAAACCCTTTCACACACAACTCCTGCTCACGGCAACATGCAAACAGTGCTTCCCACCTCTCCTCTCCTCCCTCCCTCCCTCAGACTCTTGAGGACTGTGAAATCGCGGAGACAGAAAACAGAACGAGAGAGAGAGAGAGACAGAGAGACAGAGAAAAAGAGAGACAGATAGACATAGATAAAGACATAGAGAGAGAAACAGAGACAAGAGACAATGAGGCAGTAGTTACAGACAGACAGACAGAAGGAGACGGATACAGAGACAAGAGTCAGAGAGAGCGAGAGAAAGAGAAACAAGGAGACATAGAGAGGGAGACACACACACACCCACACACACACCCACACACACACACACACACACACACACACACACACACACACACACACACACACACACAGAAACAAGAATCACACACAGAGAGAGACAGACAGACTGAGACACAGAGAAAGAAGAGTCGCACAGAGAGTGTGTATGCTTTGGTGTGGGTGGGGAGGAGGAGAAAAAGGGGTTAGGAGACAGTGTGTGTGTGTGTGTGTGTGTGTGTGTGTGTGTGTGTGTGTGTGTGTGTGCGTGTGTGTGTGTGTGGAGAGAGAGAGAGGAAGTGGGTGGGTGAGAGCTGGGGGTGAGGGGGTGGGGTGGAGGGGTTCTAAGGGGGCGTGGCCCCCGAGGAGGAGAAGCCGTGGTGGGAGGGTTGGGGGGGGGGAGGGGAGGAGACAAGGGCCTGGCTGATGATGGTGATTGTCACGCTGCTAATCATAGGCATTACCCTCTCATCTTCCCCTCACGGGCACAGTCCTCTCCGCCGCCAGAGGAACCTCAGCGGCCAAAAGAAAGCCAACACGACTCGCGAAAAGCTAAAGACAACAACAGTACCCGGTTCGGTTTAGCTTTTGGCTTGGTTTGGCTTGTCTTGGCTTGCTCTAGGCTGGCTCACACGCTCTAGGCTAGCTCTCTAGTTGGTTGACTAGATGGTTTGCAGTTTTTCTTTCCTTGCGAATTTTGCTTATGTATACTCTTGTCTCTGTCTGTGGTGCTATTTCTTCTTCTTCTTCTACTGCTACTACTTCTTCTTCTTCTTTCTTCTTCTTCGTCGTCGTTCTTGTCGTCGTCAACTTAACGTAGGAAGCAGAAGAAAATATCAGATAAGAAAAAGAAAAGCATGCAGAAAAAGAGAAGATGTTGGGTGCAGGGAGACAGAGAGAGTGTACTGTCTGGACATTGTAGGAATGACGTGTTTCCGATTCAATCAGAATAAAACATACAGCTAACATGATGCAGGTAAGACGGGGAAAAAAATAGGAGGTGAAAACAGAGGAACATGTGGAAGAGGAAGGAGAGAAAGACAGACAGACAAACGGAAAATAAGAAAGAAAGGAATGAAAAAATAAGAAAGAAAAAAAGCGGCATCAGCGAACACAAGAACAAACATATCAATTGCAATGATTATGTACCTTGTCTGTTGCAAACATATTTTTTATGTATGTGGCCTGTCTCTCTGTATGTCTCTGTGTGTGTGTCTGTCTCTGTCTGCCTCTTTCTCTGTCTCTCTGTCTGTCTGTCTGTCTGTCTCTCTCTCTCTCACGCAAACACACACACACTAACACACACACACACACACACACACACACACACACACACACACACACACACACACACACACACACACACACTCTCTCTCTCTCTCTCTCTCACTTACTCGTATGCGTACACAGTAATCCCCCCCCCTCCTCCCACTCGATTTTTTTCCTTCCCTCGTCTAATATCACTTACAGTGAAAAGACGTTAAACTAAAGAACGAACACGCACGCACGTACACACACACATATACACACACACACACACACACACGCTCATAGACACATACACGTACACATACACACAGACACGCGCGCACACACACACAAAGTTTAATGTTATATATAATTATACTTTGCATTTTGAAATTACGAAATGAATTTCTATGTGTACTTGCAATGACCGTTCCAGAGTGATTGATGCAATGATAACAATGATATCAGGGAGTGAGTGAGTGACTGAGTGAGTGAGTGACTCTCTTTCTCTCTCTCTCTCTCTCTCTCCCTCTCTCTCTCCCACTGTCTGTCCCTCCACACCACCTACCCCCAATGACAGACTACCTCCACCCAGCCAAACTCCCCGTACCTGTCTATCTGTATTCATATCAAAATATCCCATTTCTATTTTTCATCGCTCGTAATGATTGTTACGTGATTCCATACAGCCTGTATTTGTATACAAACTCTCGTTCTTCAAGTTCCAACCACTTCTTAAATGGATCGTGATTCATTCTCTGCGTCATTTCTGTGATTTCACCTATCTAGGATGACACACATATATGATTATTCGTCTCTATGATTAGATCGCACACAACACAGCAAATGACACACATTTCTCGTCTGAGCCCCTCCCTATAACGTTATAGTCACGTCACCGGAAATGCGAGACGAGCACGCGAGTGATGGACAAAGAAAATGGCAGCCGCTTACCCCACCATTTTGTATCATGACGACACTGAGATTTTTTTTAATTTTTTTTTTATTTTTAAAATTTGCATTTCATCAGATTTTCGATTCTCAAATGTAAGGTTGAGATCTTCGCGACGATTCTACATCTAAACCTGTGAACAAAAGAATACTGCTGAGGGAAAAACAACAGCAAAACAATGAAATGAGAGGGCGGATACATGTATGCTGTTGTTTATTAATGTCATGTGGCGTGATCTTTTTTTTCCCCGCACAAACCCATGTTGTTGTTGTTGTTTTTTTCCATAATATTTGGTGAAAAGGGTGTTTAGGCCTTCATGCATCAGGGGCATACATTTTGTGATATTTTGATATATATATATAATACTTTTTGTTTGTTTGTTTATCTATTTTTTGTTTGTTTATTTATTCATTTATTCTGTGTGTGTGTGTGTGTGTGTGTTTGTGTGTGTGTGTGTGTGTGTGTGTGTGTGTGTGTGCGTGTGTGCGTGCGTGCGTGTGTGTGTGTGTGTGTGTGTGTGGAATTGATAACTGGCGCCCACTCGTTGGCAGTTATTGAATGTCTTACACGTCTTTCATGTCATATGACCACCTGTACTTTTTTTTTATCATCATCGTAAGACTGTGCATGATTTTCACACTCCTCTGTTGAGAGAGAGAGAGAGAGAGAGAGAGAGAGAGAGAGAGAGAGAGAGAGAGAGAGAGAGAGAG
>NC_134893.1:47779473-47786973 GCF_041734735.1 Babylonia areolata | reverse complement strand
CTTTTTCTTTCTTGTCCGGCAGTCTTTTTTGATAAACACATTTTAAGTTGCATACATTGATAAACTCTCTCTCTCTCTCTCTCTCTGTCTGTCTGTCTGAGTGTATCTTTCTCTCCCCCCCCCCACTCCCCCCCCCCCCCCCTCTCTCTCTGTGATGCAGATTAGCAAGGACAGATTGGAAGAAAAGGCCACGCCTAAAATCTTAATCCTTGAATAAGAAACGTTTTGAGTTCTGAGTTCTCTCAGTTGAGATCATTTCTGTTTTGCACCAGTGCCTGTCATCGTTGTGTGACGTGCATGACAATTCCGACACAATAGTGTCAGATTCGCACACCAGCACATCTGCACAACACATCTGTCACCTGCAAAATCACTGATGTGGTTTCTGAACGCTCGGCTGCTCTTGGGCTGGGTTAAATAAATATTGAGATATTTCGTAAGTTTATGGAATTAGCGTCGGCTTCGGAAATTTATGTGCGCAAAACAAACATAGCGCAGCAACCCAGCTCTTCATCTATGTTTCAAAATGTCTCTGCACGAATATATATATATATAGATATATCTATCTATCTATCTGTGCGCGTGCGCGCGTATATATGTGTGTGCATCAGTGCACGCGCGTGCGTGTGTTCATGTGTGAGTGTGCTGGCATATGTATGTATGTGCGTGCGCATATGTTTGCTAAATCTTGCGATTTTGCGCGTCTGTGTCTGTGTTTGTATGCGCATTATTTGTTCGTGCGTGCATGCGTGCGTGTATGTCTGTATCTGTGTGTGTGGTCGTGCGTATGTTTTCATCTGTGGCCGAAGAGTCATGAACCCTATCTCTGGGTCCAGCAGGTCTTCAGTTCCAGAAAGCAGTGGAGAGGATGGATGGATGGATGGCGGTGGTGGTGGTGGTGGTGGTAGCAGTAGTAAGGGGCGGGAGGAGGGTGGGAGAGGTTGGTGGTGTAGGGGTGAGAATTGGAGGAGTGAGAGGAAGGAAGGAAGGAAGGAAGGAAGAGAGGGAGGAAGAAAGGGGAACAACGGCTGATGGAGCGGTGAGTGTTTATCCTGTTAATGACCACTTGACTCCCCTGTGCTCATCAGGCGGAGAAGGGGGTAGAGGGGGAAGTGGGGAGGGTGGGGAGGGGTGGGGGTGGGGAGGTGTGTGTGTGTGTGTGTGTGTGGGGGGGGGGGGGGGGGGTTGGGATAGCGTGTCGTTCAGCTCGCAGCTCGCGTGACGCAGGCCATCGACAGTGAGTGGCTCGGAGCTCGTCCTCCCTCCCTCCCTCCCTCCCTACTACCCTCCCTCCTGCTCCCTCCTACACCCTCCCTCCCTCCCTCCCTCCCTACTTCCCTCCGTCCTGCACCCTCCACCTCTCCAGCCCTTCCTCCCTCTCTGCTTCCTTCTCTTACTGTTATGCTGCGTCTAGTCTGGGAGTGTGTGTGTGTGAGAGAGAGGGTGGAGGAAAGAGAGGGAGATGGAAGAGAGAGAGAGAGAGAGAGAGAGAGAGAGAGAGAGCACACACAGACTCACACAGACACACAGAGACACAGACACACAGACACAGACACACACACACACACACACACACATACACACGCACGCACACACACACACATTCTCTCTCTCTCTCTCTCTCTCTCTCTCTCTCTCTCTATATATATATATATATATTATATAGAGAGAGAAGAGAGAGAGAGAGAGAATGTACATTGTATATAATTATGATATACCAAGACATACAGAAATAGAGAAGGGGCGAGAGAGGGAGAGAGAGAGTGAGGGAGAGAAAGAGAGAGAGAGAGAAAGAGAGAGTCAGACAGACAGACAGACAGACAGACAGACAGACAGAGTAATAATATTTTGATTACTGTCACTTCAGTTATTTAATCACTATTGTGGTGAATTTGTCCAGCGTTTCCAAGTTTGGTAATGCTATGAGTGCCCCCACCCCACCCCCCATTGCCCACAGCCCCACTCCCACCCCCACCCCCAGACTGTCTATCTAGCAATACCAAATCACCAATCACTAGTTTCACTCTACGACACGTGATCGATCCAACCCAATCACAATGCACAAGGTCATATCAGCCACACGCATTTGAGAAAAAATAGTTGGTTGGTTGTGTTTCGCGAAATCAAAAAACTGTATGAAAGGAGGTGCAGTGGAGTGATGGCCTAGAGGTAACGCGTTCGCCTTGGAAGAGAGAGAATCTGAGCTCGCTGGTTCGAATCACGGTTCAGCCGCCAATATTTTCTCCCCCTCCACTAGACCTTGAGTGGTGGTCTGGACGCTAGTCATTCGGATGAGACAATAAACCGAGGTCCCGTGTGCAGCATGCACTTAGCGCACGTAAAAGAACCCACGGCAACAAAAGGGTTGTTCCTGGCAAAATTCTGTAGATAAATCCACTTTGATAGGAAAAACAAATAAAACTGCACGCAGGAAAAAATACCCAAAAAATGGGTGGCGCTGTAGTATAGCGACGCGCTCTCCCTGGGGAGAGCAGCCCGAATTTCACGCAGAAAAATCTGTTGTGATGAAAAGAAATACAAATGCAAATACAAATACAGCAACCTGGAAATGAAAAATAAATCTAGCATCCGGAAGGCAACAACTATCCATGCCAGGAAGAACATTCTGGCACTGTCACATCGAGAACATCGTTTTAGGCACGTGAGAAGTATCGGTTCCACAAGCGATATTGATAATTATCAACTTTGATTTTATGATTGAGTAAATGACACTTAGAATAATTTGTATCGTTTAGTCCCTTCCCTTCCTCTCACTCCTCTTTCTCCCACCCACCACCCACCCCTCTCCCTTCTCCTCCTCTACCTTTTTCTTTCACTCTTTTGTTTCCAGAGAGAAAATTATACGGGGAAATACGAATGAATGAATGAATAAATAAATAAATAAATGAGTGAGTGAGTGAATGGATGAATGGATGGATGCATGTATGCATGAATGGATAGGCGTATGGATGATTGGATAAATGAATGGATGAAGGAAGGAAGGAAGGGAGGAAGGAAGGAAGGGAGGTGGTAAGGAAGGAATAACAGACAGGCATAATTACACATTGATAGATAAACAAGGCGTTCCATCCCCCTCTTAACTACCCTCCTCTCTTTCTCTCGTTCTCTCATCCTTCTCCTACGTGCTCTGGATGTTGATGAGTCATTGTTTTTGTAAGGCCAGACGGGAATATAAACATTTGCAAAAGAGAAAGCGAAAGCAGTTTAATGATATATTGTTGACAGAATTAATTGCTTCTATCAAAAGTCAGAATTTTTTTTTGGAACAATGTTCGTAAAATGTCACTTAAAAGAAAACAGCCAGCTAACAACATTACTGATGATGTTTGGTTTGACCACTTTAAAACCCTTCTAACAAAATATGTAAATTCTGATAACGTACTGCAATGGGAACAAGATGAAGATGAAGAAGATTATTTAAATCGTCCAATCTCGGTAGAAGAAGTATTGTTTGTAATAAGGAAAATTAAAAACCGTAAAGCTGCAGGACTTGGTAGCATAATTGGAGAATTGTTAAAATATGCTACTGATTCTGACTTAATTTTGAATTTCTTTGTAACTTTTTTTAACTCGTTATTTGACAGAGGAATCTATCCTGAAAAATGGACCGAATCTATTTTTCTACCACTGTATAAAAAGGGCGACGTGAACAATCCGAATAACTATAGAGGAATTTCACTTTGTGATGCAAGTAGTAAGTTGTATAGTACAATTATATATCAGAGGCTTGAAGAATGGGTAGAAGAAAACAATATTACAGGTGAATACCGGGCAGGATTTAAACACAACTACTGAACCGTTGATCATATGTTTACTTTGATGGCCTTTATTCAAAAACAGTTTTCTTTGGATCGTAAATTGTATGTGGTTTTTATAGATTTGAGAAAGCCTTCGATTCCATAAACAAAACAATTCTATGGCCTGTTCTTTTAAAAACTGGTGTTTGTGGAAAGTTGTTCAAATGTATTATGAGTATATATATGCGGGTGTGAAAGAAAGGGTTAAATGTGGGGGGAAGATGACTGATTATATTCAATGCACTTCTGGCGTGAAACAAGGTGATGTGTGCAGCCCTGTCCTATTTTCACTTTTTATTAATGAACTGATTTCAGAAGTTGTCAGAAACGGAAAATATGGTCTGTGCTTCACGTTGTGCCCATTATTGCTCACTGGTCCATTTTCCTTTTGAGGGGGCAGTGGGGATGGGGGGTTGCGCGGGGGCTGCTTCTGTGTCTGTGGGGAAATTGGCATTTCCAGGAAAAATGACACGTGCTTCCTGCTGGGTAGAGAAAAAAATCTTCAGGAGCTGTGGGAAAATTGGACGCTTGTCTTTCTATCTGTGTCTCTTCCTCTCCGTGTTTGTCTTTATTTCTGTTTGTCTGTCTTTCTCTGTCTGCCCGTTTTTCTGTCCAGCTTTCTCTCTGTTTGCATATCTGTCTCAGTCTGAGTCATTCTCTCTCTCTCTCCCTCTGTTTCTTTAGGTCTGCCTCTGTCTGTCTGTCTGTCTGTCTCTCGCTCTCGCACTCTCTCTTCTCTCACTTCTTTTGTCTCTCTGTCTCTCATAGTTGCCTCCGAAAGGTATCCCACCCCGCCTTGTCTCTTCTGCTTCTCTATTTCTCGTCATCTCTGCCTCTCACATTTTCTCTCACTCTGAATCTCTCCACTTTTCTCTGTTTCTCTGTCTCACTGTCTCTGTCTCTCTCTGTCTGTTTGCCCTTTCTTCTCTTTTCACCCACTCCCCCCCCCTCCATATCCCCTCTCTCTCACCCCCTCCCCCTTCAACCCTCCTCCCTCCCTAAGGTCTAAACTTTCTCTTTACTCCCTCCTGTTTCTCTCCATCTCTCCTTCCCCCCCTTTTCTCTCTTTGTCTTCAACACCCCTCTCTCTCCCCTTCCTGTCTCACCCCTTTTCTCCTTCTCCCTCCCTAACGGTCTAAACTGCAGCCAATGACAGTCCTTAAGGTCTGATCTCCTGCACTCACTCTCCGTGTTTCTGCAGGCGGTGGTCTGTGCTTCACGTTGTGCCCATTATTGTTCACTGGCCCATTTTCCTTTTGAGGGGGCAGGGGGGAGGGGAGGGGGTGGGGGGACTATTTTCTGTGTCTGTGGGGAAATTGGCATTTCCAGGAAAAATGACACGTGCTTCCTGCTGGGTAGAGAAAAAAATCTTCAGGAGCTGTGTGCGAAAACACGTTCTGTGGGGAAAATCGGACACTTGTCTTTCTGTCTGTGTCTCTTCCTCTCCGTGTTTGTCTTTATTTCTGTTTGTCTGTCTGTCTTTCTCTGTCTGCCCGTTTTTCTGTCCAGCTTTCTCTCTGTTTGCATATCTGTCTCAGTCTGAGTCATTCTCTCTCTCTCTCCCTCTATTTCTTTAGGTCTGTCTCTGTCTGTCTGTCTGTCTCTCGCTCTCGCCCTCCCTCTCTCTCACTTCTTTTGCCTCTCTGTCTCTCATAGTTGCCTCCAAAAGATATCCCACCCTGCCTTGTCGCTTCTTCTTCTCTATTTCTCTTCATCTCTGCCTCTCTCTTTTTCTCTCGCTCCGAATCTCTCTATTTATCTCTGTTTCTCTGTCTCTGTATCTCCCTCTCTCTGTGTCTGTCTGCCCCTTGTTCTCTTTTCACCCACTCTCCCCGCTCCATATTCCCTGTCTCTCACCCCCCATTCAACCCTCCTCCCTCCCTAACAGTCTTAACTTTCTCTCTCTCTCTACTCCTTCCTGCTTCTCTCCATCTCTCCCCCCCCCCTTCTCTCTTTCTCTTCAACACCCCTCTCTCTCCCCTTCCTGTCCCACCCCTTTTCTCCTTCTCCCTCCCTAACGGTCTAAACTGCAGCCAATGACAGTCCTTAAGGTCTGATCTCCTGCACTCACTCTCCGTGTTTCTGCAGGCGGTGGTGTGTGCTTCACGTTGTGCCCATTATTGCTCACTGGCCCATTTTCCTTTTGAGGGAACAGGGGGGAGGGGATGGGGGGCTGCTTCTGTGTCTGTGGGGAAATTCGCATTTCCGGGAAAAATGACACGTGCTTCCTGCTGGGTAGAGAAAAAAAATCTTCAGGAGCTGTGTGCGAAAACACGTTCTGTGGGGAAAATCGGACACTTGTCTTTCTGTCTGTGTCTCTTCCTCTCCGTGTTTGTCTTTATTTCTGTCTGTCTGTCTGTCTGTCTCTGTCTGCCCGTTTTTCTGTCCCTCTTTCTCTCTGTTTGCATATCTGCCTCAGTCTGAGTCATTCTCTCTCTCTCCCTCTATTTCTTTAGGTCTGTCTCTGTCTGTCTGTCTGTCTCTCGCTCTCGCCCTCCCTCTCTCACTTCCTTTGCCTCTCTGTCTCTCATAGTTGCCTCCGAAAGATATCCCACCCTGCCTTGTCGCTTCGTCTTTTCTATTTCTCTTCATCTCTGCCTCTCACATTTTCTCTCACTCTGAATCTCTCTGTTTTTCTCTGTTTCTCTGTGTGTCTGTTTGCCCCTTCTTCTTTTTTCACCCGCTCTCCCGACTCCATACCCCCTCTTTCTCACCCCCCACCCCCCCTCACCCCCCTTGAACCCTTCTCCCTCCCTAACGGTCTAAACTGCAGCCAATGACAGTCCTTAAGGTCTGATCTCCTGCACTCACTCTCCGTGTTTCTGCAGGCGGTGGTCTGTGCTTCACGTTGTGCCCATTATTGTTCACTGGCCCATTTTCCTTTTGAGGGAACAGGGGTGGAGGGCAGGGGAGGGGGACTGCTTCTGGGTCGCAAGATGCACACGATTCGTTACCCCCATTGGTGTTTACTGAAGGTTTTTAACTCACTCATTACGGCCAGTCCTCTCTTCTCCTCTACACAGACCCTTCGGATATCCAGTGGGTGTCTGAATGACCCAACCTTTAGCTTCCGTCGTCAGAATTGTGGTATTCTTTGTCAACATTCACCTCTTCAGTATAAGAGCCTTCCGCTTGCAATATTTTGATGATGGTAACTGGGGTGAAACGCTGTTAACGTCGTCTCTTTCGCCGTTCGTATGGAAAGAGTTAAAAAAAATTTTTTAATAGATATTGTCGACTTTTCACAAGTCTTTTTTGGCTGCGTTTGGGAAGGCGCACGCACGTGCACGCGCTTTTGTGTGTGTGTGTGTGTGTGTGTGTGTGTGTGTGTGCGTGCGCGCGCGCCTGTGTGTGTGTGTGTGTGTGTGTGTGTGTGTGTGCGTGTGTGTGTGTGTGTGTGTACTACAACTTCTATTCATAACAATGTACATTTGTATGGCGCCGTTTCTCTCTAAAAGCTCGTGGAGCTTTCCATGAAAGAAAATAAAATTACAAATAACATGAACCACCCTTGACCAGTCTTTCTCCCCAAACCCCTCCACTCCCCCGACCACCCCCATCCCTCACCCATCCCCCATCTCACTCCTCGTACAGGGTGAGGTTGGAAAAGTAGGAAACCAAATAGTGCTTACAGATAAGTTCTGAAAAGATGATGAGTTTTTAATGAAGAGCGGAAGGCAGA
>NC_134893.1:47751973-47774473 GCF_041734735.1 Babylonia areolata | reverse complement strand
TTGAAAAGATTGAGAAAGAGAAGGCAGAGGAGAAAAGAGAAGGTTACTCCGTCATGTCTGCTCGTGGCAGGGGAAAGTGGTGTATCGCCGATAGAAATAAGCCTACCATGTATCAAGCTCCAGTGCACGTCAAAAACACGCACTTCATAACCCACCTGTCAACGTGAAATTACTTGAAACACTTACGCGCGGGGGCCCGCTCGCACACAGCCATATATACGCATGACATGTACATACACGCCTACGTACATACGCAAGTACACTTGCATGCACTGACACAACACACACACACAGACACAGACACAGACACACACACACACACACACACACACACACACACACACATTAACACACACACATCTGTGTGTGTGTGTTAATGTGTGTGTGTCTATGTGTGTGTGTGTGTGTGCGCGTGTGTGTATGTGTGTGTGTGTGCGCGTGTGTGTGAATATACATACATACATACATATGAGAGAGAGAGAGAGAGAGAGAGAGAGAGAGAGAGAGAGAGAGAGAGAGAGAGAGAGAGAGAGAGAGAAATAAAACCAAAGGAAAGAAAAATGGACGGTTTGTGTTTTTTTTTAAGTTTATTTTATTCTACACTTCACAGATCAATCACGCTTCTGGAAACCGTGTACTTTACAATATTCACAATAATGTTCTGTATATCAACAGAGAGCAATACCAGCATGGACAATACGCAGAAAGTGGTGTATTTATATACAAACTGTACACAACTGTATTCAGATCAAAACAACACCGTCCACATTACATATTTACTCTCACCATCGAATGAGATGAGTTTAACCATTACACAATTATTGATGGACACTTGACTATGTCTCATGATGTGTACTTGCACACTTGAAATCAAAGCTGTATATATTCTCAACATCCAATCATTGTATATCAGATTTCAGACTCTTTAAATATGGTCTCAACATCCATTCAGTTTTTTGGAAATTCCGTGGCTGTGTCTTAACATTCTATCAATTCATTCGAGCTTTCAAAACAAGATTTCAGATTGTTTCGTTCGTTTTATTTCTGATTTCAGACGAATATTGTTTTTTGAAAATTAGGTTTCGCACCACGCAAAATTTCAGAGTTTCGTAGTTTCATTTCAGGTTTCGGACTGAGTATAATTTGAAAGCAACATTATTTCATTGGTGATTCCAGCCGAACTAGACTATCTGTATCGATAGATTTTTCATTGGAGATTCCATACCATCAAAAAGTGGATATCCCATTTCTCTCCTCCCCCCCCCCTTTCTCTCTCGCTCTTTTTTTTTCTTTTTAAAGAAACACACGCACGCGAGCAAACAATACCACAAATGAATCGATACCTCCTTTCGTAAATTTCTGTATTAGCTATTCGTCCTTATTGTGTTGAAAAAGGGGGGTAATAAGGGTGGAAGAGAAAGCGGGAGACAGACAGACTGACAGACAATCAAACAGACAGACAGACAAGAAGGCAGACAGATACAGAGCAATTGCATTGCTAAATCAAGCTTACGCTGAATCCCAAACAAAGATTTTATCTTCCTCTGAGGTGGGTGTTTAGCTTGAAATTGGTTGTAACCCATGGTGCGCTCGTTGCATGTGTGTGTGTGTGTGTGTGTGTGTGTGTGTGTGTGTGTGTGTGTGTGTGTGTGTGTGTGTGTGTGTGTGTGTGTGTGTGTATTGGGGTTGAGGGGAGGGATGAGAATAGAGTGGATTTCAGAATCCCGGCTCCAAACAAGGCTGGCTCACTAACTGTCCATGACTGAGTGTTGATCTCAACACAATCATTAGTTTTCCATTTGGTTCTGATTGTACACATTGACACTTGATCATACTCGTTGAATCATACGATGCAGATAGATAGATAGATAGATAGACAGATAGATAGATAGAGAAACAGGTAAATAAATCATTATAAATAAGGAGATAAACAAATAAATAAATAAATGAACGAAGAAATGAATGTGTTCAGCAACCACTTGTTGTGTTGTGCTGTGTTGCATTGTATTGCGTTGTGTCTTGGCGTGTCGTGTCGTGTCGTGTCGTGTCGTGTCGTGTCTGTGCTGTGCTGTGCTGTGTTGTGCTGTGTTGCATTGTATTGCGTTGTGTCTTGGCGTGTCGTGTCGTGTCGTGTCTGTTATGTGCTGTGCTGTGCTGTGCTGTACTGTACTGTGCCATGCTATGCTGTATTCTGCTATGCTGCACTACACTGTGCTGTATTTGTCCTGAGCTGTGCGACGCTATGCTGTGTTGTATTGTGCTGTGCTGTGCTGTGCTGTGCTGAGCTGTACTGCAATACTGTGCTGTGTTCCGTTCCATTCTATACTATCCCATTCTTGTGAGAACTAATTTCACTATGTCTCACCATCATCTACCTTTAGTCCGCTATCAACTCCGCCATGGACGGTCCTAAGCCCGGCTGAGAAAGGAGGAAGGTTTGGCGAAGGGGTAGCAAACCTTCACCGGAAAGCCAAACTACGACAATCTGGACTTGAGGGGGAAGTGGATCTCCAGCTGGAGAAGCAACCAGGCCGACTGCCATCATCTCTAGGATGGGCCGTACCTAGGGACAGCTGGAGCGACTGACCCAGGACCGGGGCGGGGGTGCCTGAAGAGCTCTCGTTGACGGCCTATGTTCCGAAGACGGGACCACAGGCGTAGACAGATAGATGGATAGAGTTCCCTATTTCACTGGATTTCCCCACAGAAGATAGCAAAAAATGCACAGCTCTCTTGGATTCTTCCTTGGAGGAAGGTGGCAGAATGGTTAAGACGCTCAGCTGCCAATACAGAGAGTCCGTGAGGGTGTGGGATCGAATCCCGCTCTCGCCCTTTCTCCTAAGTTTGACTGGAAAATCAAACTGAGCGTCTAGTCTTTCGGATGAGACGACAAACCGAGGTCCCGTGTGCAGCACGCACTTGGCGCACTGAAAAAGAACCCATGGCAACGAGAGTGTTGTTCTCTGGCGAAATTACGTAAAATGAAATCCACTTTCATAGGTACACAAATATGTAAGCATGCACTCAAGGCCTGACTAAGCGCGTTGGGTTATGCTGCTGGTCAGGCATCTGCTCAACAGATGTGGTGTAGCGTGTATGGATTTGTCCGAACGCAGTGACGCCTCCTTGAGAAAGTGAAACTGAAACTGAAACTCTTCCTTGCGCGTTACATGCATGCTACACATAGAACCTCGGTTTATGGAATGGGATTTTTTGTTTGTTTGTTTTGTTGTTGTTTTTCTTAAATGACGAATTCAGCTAAGAACAATGAAAAAAAAAAATTAAAAAATCAGTTGTTGCCGTATGCTCTGGGCCTGTCTTATCCAAAATCCTGTTACTGTGCGGAGGAAAGGGGAAGACCCTAAACTTTGGAGTTTATCTAAACATTATGATTCTTCTCTAAACAGTCCACAAACCGACAAAACCTGCGTGAGAAGGACAACAATAAGAGCTCGGGTACTACGTTGAACTTGATGTTCTGGGTTGTCAGACTGCTTAGTGAAATTAGTTCGATAATAATGGTGTAACGAAATTCAAACTATTCATAAAAGTCAATTTGTCCAGCAGGATTGTTGAGAAATATTAGATGGGCCAACATCAGCATGGTAAAATTTATTATCTATTCAATTCAATTTATTTTTCGTTCTCGTCTATCTCAGTGACCAAAAATGTGTGAGTGTGTGTGTGTGTGTGTGTGTGTGTGTGTGTGTGTGTGTGTGTGTGTGTGTGTGTGTGTGTGTGTGTGTGTGTGTGTGTGTGTGTGTGTGTGTGTGTGTGTGTGTGTTACAAACTCTCTCTCTCTCTCTTTCTCTCGCTCGTTCTATCTAACAGGCATTCAAAACCAGAACAACGCTCTAATGCGTTAAGAAATACACTGAAAATCTTTCAAATCTTTATATACAAAAAGTCCATCCTTGAAATCCATTTCTACAAAACCAAGAACACAAAACCATTCAACACAAAGTAAAAATAAAATAAAACAAGGAACAACATAATGCCTGTAACAAGATCACTAATTTTCTTCTTCTTCTTCTTCTTTTCCAATACTGGACCATCAAAAGATATAATGTAACGTAACCAATTAACATAAACACAACATACAAACTATCACCAAACCGACATTACCTGTATTTCAATATGATGTGAAAACAATATTTCAATGAAAGTCATGTCGAAATGATTACACCGTCACCATAATGTGATGATGTTTTTTCAATATCTAATCTGCCCTCTAGCAGATAAACCATTCATTTAACGTAAGTAGAGAAAATGTGTATGGTAAACAGAACAAAACAACTTGGAAACACCATTTTGATGTTTGCAGTTGGCATCATTTGGAATGGAATCCTGGGAGGGTTCTCCGAAAAGAGGCAGGCGAACAGAATAATAATAATTATTTGTTGTAAACCAGCTTGGTTTGGCAAAAGAATGACATAATAAAATGATTAAAGTGTGTGTGTGTGTGTGTGTGTGTGTGTGTGTGTGTGTGTGTGTGTGTGTGTGTGTGTGTGTGTGAATTTTAGTTAATTTTAATGTCCCGTCACACATATCGGTGATTGAAGACATTATTTTTTTTGTTAGAGTATTGATGTATACATTAGAGTATCGTCGTTAAGAAGAGGGGGTGGGGAATGTTGATGAATGGTGAGTTGGGGGAAACCGGGTATATGAGGGAGGACGGGGGGGAAATTGAAAAAAAAGCGTTTATCTAAATACAATTACAGAACATTACCCAAAGGACTTCGTAATAGAGAAGTCATTATTCTAACAAGCGAAACAACCCATAATGAATGCAAAGTGTGTGTGGTGTGTGTGTGTGTGTGTGTGTGTGTGTGTGTGTGTGTGTGTGTGTGTGTGTGTGTGTGTGTGTGCAGTGTGTGTGTGTGTGTGCAGTGTGTGTGTGTGTGTGTGTGTGTGTGTGTGTGTGTGTGTGTGTGTGTGTGTGTGTGTGTGTGTGTTGTGAACAAATTGAGCAGTCACTGTGCTTCCAAGTAAGAGAATCCAAGATTCCAAAAGTAAAAGATTCCAAGAATCTTTTGATTTTTTTTTTTTCAGCATTGAAACAAAATTCGGCTGAGAATATGCAACATACACTGAAGAATCCAACGTACTTGTTGGAGTGTAACTAAACCAAGTGATCTGTTTACAACCAGATATTCAGATAAATTAACATATGACAAATCTAAAAACATAGATTAAAAAAAATAAATAAAAAGATGACTGCTAGAACGCCGGGCACAATTACTATAAAACTATGCACGTATAATATATTTTTTTTTGTCCGCTAGACATCTTAATCTGCTTGTATGTTTTTATATCCATCTTTCAAAAAAAAAAAAAAAAAAAGTAGCACTGTTTCTGTTGAAAATAGAAAAGTCTGTTGTGAAGGTTAAACTACGTTCATGGCAAACGTACGGATTTACACTTAGCTTGGGAACTTTTTTTTTTTTTTTTTTTTTTTTTTACAGAATAGTCCTGACACCTCAGCAATTATTGAGACTCAGCTATTGCATTGCCTCTCCAGCTGTAACTTGGTTTAAAGAGAAAGGATATTGTGCTGAGAACTAAAACTGCAATGTCTTTAGTGTTGCGCTGACTTCGTTGGTACCAAACAAAACACGTTCGTAAGGTTGAAGTATAAGGACAGCAAACACGGGATAAAAAAAAAAAAAGAAGAGAGAGAAAACAAGAGCCACAAAAACTTGCGGTTCTGAACAAGGAAAAGTTTGTGTTATGCAGCCAGACATGACTATCTATACCATACAACTATTTACAGGTGTGACAAGCTGCAGTCATATTTCATGTCCATGGCTAAGATAGAAAGTTGTTTTCTTATGAATGAAGATAGAGAGCTAGTCTGAAACAATACCGCGAATCACCAAACGCCATGAGGATTCTCTGTTTAAAAATGATTACCCGATGCAAAGTCGATTCTACGTTTAAACTTTTTTTAAAACTATGTTTCAAAACTGGAAAAGAATTACCAGATTTCCCAAAAACAAAAACAAAAGAAATGTCCTTTCTGTTCAACAGATTAGCGAAGGTAAGTTTCTCCGCAACTAACAGCATCTACAGCACTGAGTGATGTGTTCCTCGTCAGCCAAGTAATTCTCATCAACATAGTCAGTCTCTCTTATTCAGAGATCTTCATTGTGAGTTTGTCTTTGAAGTAAACACAGAGGAAAGTCAAAGAGCAAAACACGAAACACTCAAGGCGATTTCTTTGATCCGGAATCTGAAGTCTACACCCGCAATGAATGAAAAAAAAAGGATTAATCATTCATTTTGACCCAAGACACGAAACAATACAAAGTAGCGAGTGTAGCGACACCCCTCCAGCCCCCATCCCACGCAGAGAGACAGAACAAAGTAGACAACAAAATCTTGAGGTGAACTCTTCATTGAGCAGACACCGTCTCCCTGAACACCTCAGGGTACAGGTGGGCGTGTAGCAGGGAGACTGCTGCAAGGAACAAGCTCTCTGGTCCCAGGAGCGCCCAGCTGATCATCGACTCCTGGGCTCCTCCTTGATGAGGGGCGGGGAAGCGGGGCCGTGTCCCCCGGGGCCCAGGCCGTGAGCGCCGGCAGCGGCAGGCGGGTGGTAGGGGGAGGGGGCGAAGCTGTTGTCCTGGCTGTTCTCCGTGTCGCTGCCGGACTCGTCCTTCTTGCCGCCACAGCCCGCGTGCGTCTTGGTGTGCTTGGCCAGGTGGTCGGAGCGCATGAAGCGCTTGTTGCAGGTGGGGCAGGCAAAGCGCTTCTCGCCAGAATGAGTCCTCAAGTGACGCTGCAGCTCGTCGGAGCGCGTGAAGCGCTTGCCGCAGAAGAGCCAGTTACAGACGAAGGGGCGCTCCCCGGTGTGCCAGCGGAGGTGGGCCTTGAGGTGCGAGGTCTTGTTGTACACCTTGCCACAGCCCGGGATGTGGCAGCTGTGGATGTTGCGCTTCCTCAGGTGCTCCCCGGCGGGGCCCAGGCGGTCGGCCTCGTGACAGTTGGGACAGTCGCACGTGGCCCTGCCCGTGTAGCGGCGCGAGGAGCGCGAGGAGCTGAGGGCCGAGCGGGTCAAGAAGGGCGTGACGGAGGAGGCGGCGGCCAGAGGGTCGGGCTGGGAGGGGAGGATACTCTTGTAGGTGTCCTGCAGCAGGTGCTGGCCCTGCGACAGCAGGGAGCCGGGGCTGGAGGTCAGCGCGGGGTGGTGGCCCAGGGAGCTGCCGTAGTCCCCGTAGCTGGACACGCCCAGCTGGGGGTGTAGGGAGGTGTCGGTCAGCCAGTTGCCGGCACCCGCGCTGTGCACGTTGTGCGCCGTGTGCACGTCCCACCAGGAGGGCGCCCCCGCCATGGCCGTCACGTTCATGTCACCGGCAGACGTCTTGAGGCCCTGGTGGGCCGCGGTGGTGTGCGGGGGCACGGACATGCTGGGGAAAGGCCAGGGCTCGTAGTGCCCCGCCACAGAGGACACGCGGCTGTACATGCTGCTGAAGCCAGGCAGGGTGTTGTGGCCCAGCCCCGAACTCTCCATCTTCTGCAGAAAGGCCGCCTGCGGGACAAAGAGGGTGGGGGGTTTCTACACATCATTATCGTCATCATTCCAGCTACACCAACAACGAAAACAACAGCAGCAGCAGCAGAAGCAGCAGCAGCAGCAGTAATAACAACAATGATAACAACAGCAATACCATCGTTATCATCTTCCCCCGTGACCATATATGACGTCATTATGACAACAACAACAATCACAGCAACAGCAACAATAATACAGACATCCTTCTCAGAATACAACAACAACAACAAAACACACACACACACACACCAACAAAAGAATCATCGTCATCATCATCATGAACAACAACAACAATCAACAACAACAACAACGTGAACAAAAATATGGACGACAACGACGATGCAAACGTTACAACTTGTTAGCAACACCACCATCACCACTACAACCACCACCACCACCACCACATCCACAACCACCACCACCACCACATCCACAACTACCACCACCACATCTAAACTCACCACCACAACCACATCTACACCCACCACCACCACAACAACAACCACCACCACCACATCCACAACCAACACCACATCCACAACCACCACCGCATCCAAAACCACCACCGCATCCACAACCAAAACCACATCCACAACCAAAACCACCACCACCACCACCACCGCATCCACAACCACTACTACATCCGCAACCACCGTCCACCACCGCCACCACCACAACCAAAACCACCACCACGTCCACAACCACCACCAGCTGTACCAACCTGAGAGATACCCTCGCTCTGGGAGGAGGAAGAGGCGCTGGAAGCGGAGTGCAGAAAATCGCCGCCTCCGACACCACCGCCGCCGCCGCTGCTGCTACTTCCGCTGCCCACGCTGTAGCCGCCACCGGCCCCGCCGGCGTTGCCCGCGGCGATGGGCCCTGGCGACCGGCTGTAGACGGAGGTGAGGGGCCCGGACTGCATGGATACAGGCACCGGGGATGTGAGGGAGCCCGGGAGACGTGCCGGGGAGGTCAGCTGGAAGCCGGACACGGGGGTGCTGCAGGGAGACTCCTCCTCCTTCTTCCAGGGCAGGAAGCTTTTGGCGGCGGCGGAGGAAGAGGAGGAGGAGGAAGTGGCGCCCGAGGGTGTCTCCACCAGCGGCGGGGGGGACTTGTTGGTGGTGATCTTGTTGCACTGGGCGGCCAGCATGGCGAGCGGCGTGCCTCCCACGAAGGCCTGGCTGCTACTGTCCTGCGATTTGTGATAATGAGGGTTATAATAATGATAAGAACAATGACGATGATGATGATGATGCTGATAAGGAGAGAATAAAGATAGAATCTGTCCTTTATAAAAAGAGACTCCGGGTGACTTGCTGACTTTGGTCAGTCATGGTGGTGAGCGTAAAGGGCGTTTGTTTGGGGGAAGGTGGTGGTGGTGGCGGTGGTGGTGGTTGTGAAGGTTTGTGGGATGCAGAGAAAGTAGAAGAAAAAAACCAAACCAAAACAAAACAACAAAAAATACACAAAGTAATGAGAGCGGGTAAACGTGTGATAGAGACAGACAGACTGACTGACTGACTGACTGAGGCAGAGAAGGGATACGGTCAGACATATTGCATATTTAGCTGACTGACTGACTGACTGACAGAAAAACACGAACAGAGACACAGTGTGCAGAGAGAGAGAGAGACAGACAGACAGAGACAGAGACAGAAAGAGAGATGGCTTATCCAATTCAGGCCATAGCCCCATAAGAATAGGGGGTAAAAACAGAGTTTTACATGTGTCATTGCAATTGGTGATATAAACAACGCAACGTCTTTCACAACAAACTATCAGCGAATCTGAGAAATAAGTGTCTCTCTTAACTGCTGTGCTTTATAAAAAAAAAATATGTAGCAAAACTACTTATAATGTTTTCATCGTTAGATACCATTAATAAACATAGCCAAAGTAAGCATGGACATAATATATAATATTTGGGGGGAATAAATTGGATTCGTAATTCAGCCAACACGGGACATGTTAAAACAAGAGAGAGAGAGAGAGAGAGAGAACTCAGAACTCGGAACTCAAAACGTTTTAATTCAAGGATCAAGATTTTAGGCATAGCCTATTTTTCAAATCTGTCCTTGCTAATCTACATCTATTACAAAGAGAGAGAGAGAGAGGAGGGAGACAGACAGAGACAGAGACATCGACAGAAAGGCAGGCAGACAGACAATGACAGAGCAAGGCAAAGACACAAACAGAGGAGAGAAGCTGACGGGCGGACAGATACAGCATTTATTCTGTTCCAAACAGAGAGACGACCTGAGTGGGACATTGTTTAATTAAGTGTAAGTTCCCCTTTGCCTGACAATGCTTGGGTTATCATGACACAGCTGTGCCGACCACTCATGATGTGCACACATTTATGACTTCCCTTGCATCCTTTTTGAGTGAGCCCCCCAAGGATAAGGTTCAAAGAGGAATAACTGGTGAGGCATTCTGTCCGTTACTGTTATAATACACACACACACACACACACACACACACACACACACACACACACACACACACATTGTGTGTGTGTGTGTGTGTGTGTGTGTGTGTGTGTGTGTGTGTGTGTGTGTGTGTGTGTGTGTGTGTGTTTCTTAGTTGCATCGTCGTATTCTTCGTTCGTGGGCTGCAAATCCCACGTTCACTCGAATGTACACGAGTGGGCTTTTACGTGTATGGCCGCTTTTACCCCGCCATGTTGGCAGCCATACTCCGTTTTCGGGGGATTATACTTGTATATATTTTTCTTGACATCATCCTCCTTCCTGGGCAACTTCACGGGATGTCAGTGGATTGTGTGTCTTTTTTCCACACGCTGTGATTGAGAGCACCTACCAAATTGTGACTGGTCTTTCTGCGCCACTTGCCATGGGAAATAATTCAGTATTTCATGACATGCCGAGTTATCTGCCGAGTCCCGAGGGGGTCGAAACAATTGATTCTCGTCCTCAAAAGAGAATACAAATGGTACCTAGTCTGCTATATTTGAAGAGTTTATGTCGTCATCTTTCTCTTAACCTCACACCACCGTCAGTTCATTTTTATTTATTTATTTTATTTATTTATTTTTTTGTCTTCGTTTTCATGTTGGTTTGGGTGGAGTTGTTCATTTTGAGTTGAATGTTATTGTTGTAAGCGCGTTGAGTTACGCTGCTGGTCAGGCATCTGCTTGGCAAATGTGGTGTAGCGTATATGGATTTGTCCGAACGCGGTGACGCCTCCTTGAGCTACTGATACTGATACTGATACTGTTGTCGAGTACTGATGTCACTCTTGCACGTAATTTATCTCAGTACTTGTACAAGACTTTTCAGTTCAGAGAAATAACTAATTCATAGATTGTTCTGTTACTCCTGACCATTGTCAATGCATTAGTTTTGTTTTCGATTTCGATATCTTATGTTTTTTTGTAAATTATGTTGCATTTATTGATAATTGTTCGCACATCCCTTAATTAAGGGGCCTTGGCCTGTAATGAATAAATTATCCGTATCCATATCATTTGTATTTGTATCTCTATGTATTCTGCATTACCTCATTTTGGTGTGTTTATTAGTAACATCATTATATGCAAACTCATCAGAAACTTTCCGGGGTTTTATTTATTTATTTATTTATTTATTTTTCAAGAACAACAAATAAACAAAGGGAAAAAAAGCCAGAACATGCCACGCGACAAACGCGTTACTAGTTATTAACGAGGGATCATTTCTGGGTGTAACTGATTTATTAAGGTATTCATCTCTTGATTTATTTATCTGGTTTGTTTCATTTTAAACGTTCACTGCGATTTCTATCATCCTTCCTGTTCGTGCGCACGCTTTTCAGCCTTTTCACACACAGCACCCCACACCACCCCTACCCCCTACCCCTTCATCCCACCCACCTACCCCCTCCCCTCCCCCCTCTCTATCTCAGTCCCAGGAGCCCCCTTCCCTTTCCACTACGTCCCCTCTCCCAGTTAGTTTTCTTTTCTTTTCTTTTCTTTTTTTTTTTTTTTACACCATCCTCCCCCTCGTCCTTCTCCACCGAACTCTCAATCCTTCTGATCACGACGACGTCCACCACCACCACCACCACCACCACCCACCACCCCTCAACCCCACCCACTCACCCACTCTAGCTGCTCCCTCCTCATTCCCACCTCTTCCCACACCCTCCTCCCACCCCCACCCCCGCCCCACAGTTCCTCCCTCTCTGCTTCCCCTCCCTCCCTCATCCCCCTACCCAACCTATAATTTTAGACCCCCGTCGTTCGTTCCGTGTGTGCCATTACAGGGGTGAGAGAGAGAGAGAGAGAGAGAGAGAGGAGAGAGAGAGAGAGAAGAGTCCAGTGGGAGCGAGGGGGGGATTGGAAAGATGGGTTTGTGTGTGTGTATGTGTGTGTAGAGAGAGAGAGAAAGCGTTAGAGAGAGAGAGAGGGGGAGAATCGGGGTAGGAGGGAAGTGGGGGGGGGGGGGGGGGGGGGCATCCTTCGCAGCCAGCGAGTGAGCGAGCAGGAGCAAGATGGTAGGGTTCAAAGGAGATGGATTCGAGACGGTTTCTTGTGACGCTAACGATTTCCTCGGCGTTCAATACCAATTACCCCCTTCGCTCGCCTTCCAGGCTGCCCCGGAGTGGGGCAGTTGCTGAGGAGGTGGAGGAGGTGGAGGAGGAGGTGGAGGTGGAGGAAGAAGAGGCCTTCTTGAGATAACTGATGTGATGTTACTGCCAAGACACTGGATGGAAGACAGATTCGGGGAGTAGGGGCCGGAGGAGGGAAGAGGGGGTAAGGGGCGGGGGGGATATTGGAAGGGAGAGTAAGAGGAGGGTTAGGCAGGGGATGGGGGGTGGTAGGCGCAGTGGGGGTGTGGTGGGGTTGGGGTGGTGGGTGGGTTGTTGCATCCGAGAGCGCCGTTATAAAGAAATAATAATAATATTAATAACAGTGATAGAGAAACGGGGGGGCAAAAACGAAACCGTAACAAAACACAAGAAAGCGAATTCGTATGCAGATAGGATCCGATGTCGTTAGTATGTTAATTCTTGTTTTCTCTTTCTATGTCTGTCTGTCTGTCTGTCTGTCTTTCTTTCTTTCACTCCGTGTTAGTGTGTGTGTCTCTCTCTATTTGTCTGTTGTCTCTGTTTCTCTGTCTACGTCTCTGTTTCTATCTATCTGTCTGTATTATGTATATATTCCATGTTGTGAAGCCAAAAAGTCTTAAGGGCTGGATGTATGGAAAACAAAAGCAAAAAAAACAAAAACAAAAAAATGTATGCTTATTCCTCTTACTTGACTCTCTCTGTCTGTCTGTCTGACTCTCTGTTTGCCTCTCTCTCTGTCTGTCTGTCTGTCTGACTCTCTGTTTGCCTCTCTCTCTGTCTGTTTGTCTGTCTGTCTCTGTTTTTTTCTATTATTTTGTCTTTTTGTATGCCTGACTCTGAATCACACACTCTCTCTTGTTCTCTTGTATTCAATGTATTTTGTATTCAGACTAGAAGTAAGTACCACGAATTCTGTAGAGAACAGAACAGAATATACCTCTTCTTTATGCTTAATATACCTCTTCTTTATGCTTGACTGTGTGCTGCCTGTCTGCGAACTATTCGCAAAATTCAGTCTGAAATTGAGTATCATGAAGTCTGTAGAGTGTTTACTGAACAGAATATAATGAACCCCTCTCTCTCTCTCTCTCTCTCTCTCTCTCTCTCTCTCTCTCTCTCTCTCTCTGTGGGGGGGAGGGGCTCTAACTTTTATGACAGGTGAACCATAGTTTTGTTTGTGTATGCATGCAGTTAGATTATATCTGTAAAGTATTCAAATTAAAAAAAAAAGTAAATACTTCATTTTTCAAATAGGGCCATAGTCTTGTTAAATGAAATATAGTTATCATTATCTCTTTCTGTCTCTGTCTCTCCGTCTCTTCCGCTCTCTCTTCCTTTCTTTATACACCTGTCTTTGTGTCTGTCTGTCTCTCTCTTTCTCTCTACCTTCCTCCTCTCTCTCTCTTCCTCCTCTATCTCTCTGTCTCTCTCTCTGTCTCTCTCTCTCTCCTTCCCTTCCTCTTCCTCCTCCTCTTCTCTTTCTCTCCCTTTCTTCATCTCTCTCTCTCTCTCCCTCCTTTCCTCCTCCTACTCCTCTTCTTTCTCTCTCTCTCTCTCTCTCTCTCTCTCTGTCCTTCTGTATCTTTTCTTCGTTATATGGTTTCGTTTGCTCTAAATCATGATATATCTAATAAGGCGACGACGATGAGGAGGACGATGACGATGATGACGGTAGAAAAAAGAGGAAGAAAACGAATAATGCTGACTGCAACTGACAGTCGACTGTGCTTCTTACAAATAGACTTCTACAATGAACGACAAAAGCAGTAACGAAACACTTAGTTTTTCATATGTGTTACAAAAGTTTCAATAAGAATGTATGTGACTTTGGATATTTTATTTGGAATTATCAAACTGTAAGAACAACTACGAAAGTGTCTTTCGCTTCTATATAAATGCATACAATCCGAATCAGCAAATAATGCTTAGCGGTTTTTGCTTTGTTTTTGATGTTGTTGTTTTTTTTGTGCTTGTTTGTTTTGTTTTTTTTTATTATCTTGCACTCAGGCTTTCATTCAACGTACATAATCCATCCAATACCCCAGCACTCCACCCTTAGCTGGGTTTTGTGTTGTGTGTGTGTGTGTGTGTGTGTGTGTGTGTGTGTGTGTGTGTGTGTGTGTGTGTGTGTGTGTGTGTGTGTGTGTGTTCAAAACTCACTTACCCTTCCCAACGGCCAATGCCTCACCCATTTTCCACATTTACTGCACCAGTATGATATACACATATAGTACGCGCGCGCGGTTTATTGATCGATAGATAAAATGAAAGAAACGGGGCAGCCAGTCGATCAGAGCTGCAAGCTGAATAACTCAATTAAAAAAAAAAAAAAAAAAAAAAAAAAAAAGCTGATTTATAGTAATCACGAGGGGTAAATAAACAGCCTAAACGAACTTGATAAGATAAAATACAGTTTGAAAATACAATAGTTGTCAATCAGGCAGCTATCAAAAAAATGTCGACGAAAGAAAGATTATTTTCTTTAATGGAGAAAAAAACACACACACACACGGTAAGATGAATAAATCGTGCATAACAAAATAAAGTGTTTAAGAAAGGAATCAGAAAGAGAATAAACAAACAAAACAAATACAGATAATAATAATATAAACAGGCGGATTTCTTTTCTCCCTCCCCCCTCCACCCATCCCCCGTTTTTTTTGTTTTTTGTTTTTTTTTTCGTTTTTTTTTCTTTGTTTGTTTGTTTGGGTTTGTTTTTTTTTAGTACAGAAAACAAAGAAACAAAACAAAACAAAACGAAGATCACCAAAAAAACAAAAAAAAAAAACGAACCGCCACCAAACCTCCTCCAAAAAGAAGCCGGCCACTTGTTTCTCTTCTAACACACACACACACACACGACCCAGCCCCGGCCCAGAAAGATCCCACAGAACATAGAAGACCCCACAGAACACAGAAGACCAAAAGAACCCCCCCCCCCTCCCACCAGACCTTCTGTCCCGTCCCCCATCCATCAGCCGCGGAGGCTGAACAGGAGGGCCCGAACAGAAGAGGCCAGCCGGCAGGGTTTTTTTTTTTTTTTGTTAATGCCTGTCATCACCTCAATCCCCAAATGAAGGCCTTCAAAACCTCTCTGCTACTACGGACTGCGGAAAAACCGAATGTGGTCTGGATGCAGTGAGTGGGGTGGGAGTGGGGGGTAGGGGTAGGGGTGGGAGTGAGGATGGGTGGGGGCGGTGGGGGTGGGCGGGGGGGGGGCGCTAGGATGTTGCTGGTGGGATGTGGGATGTACTACTTGTTACTCTGCTCTGCTACTAGTGTCGCTGACGCTTGCAGTAGTCGCGTGGAAGTCGTGAGTTTGGAGGGAAACGAATGATTGGCATGCGCATAACTCTGTGTTTTTGGATGTGTAATAAAGATTTGGACCCTCCCTCTCTCTCTCTCTCTCTCTCCCTCTGTGTGTGTGTGTGTGTGTGTGTGTGTGTGTGTGAGACTTGAAAGAAGTATTGGCACGTTTGAGCTGTTTAAAGTGCTTTCTTGTCAATAATGCCATTTTTCTTATTTTCTTTTATTTCTTTCCTACCTTTGTGGATTTTGTTTTGTTCAGTCGGCGCTGCGATGTAGAGCGCTAAGAGTTCTTACATTCTAGTGTTTGCTATCAGAATGATAGAAAGGTCTTTTTCTTCTTCTTCTTCTTCTCCTCCTCTTCATTATTATTATTATTATTATTATTGTTGTTGTTGTTATTATTATTATTATTATTTTGTTGTTGTTGTTGTTGTTGTTGTTATCAGCATTATTACACAGTAATTGGAATCTGGCTCTGTGCTTCCCATCGTCGAGTGTACGTCGGTATTATCTCCCTTACATCCTTCTTTTTCTCTTCCCCTTGGCTAGCGTTGGGGTGTTCTTGCCCGAACAACAGCAAATGAATCAAGCGTCCATAGGTTTGAAGACGGAATTATACTCAAGAAGATTAGTGACAGTGGAGTGGTAGGGTGGGATGGGTGTAGTATGAATAATGTAAAGAACAAACGAACTAACGAAAGGGAGAAGAAAGAAAAAAAAAGGATAGAAAGACAAGGTCACCCAAGGAGTTAACACTATGTGAATGAACATAATTATAACTACAGACGTTCGTTCCTTCCTTCAGAGTGAACGTATTTAACTGGGAGAAAGTGGATAAATTGCTCAAGCATATAACAACAACAGCAGCAATAATAATAATGATAATAATAATAATAATGACGACGATGATAATAATGATAACAATATTAAAGAATAAAAGAATATTTTTCCCCACTGTTTATTTGGGCTGGCGGGTGGGGGTGGGGGGGGGGGGGTTGCACATGGGTGCGTGTGTGCATGGCTGAGTATGGATACTCATTTTGGGGGCGTGGCTGCGAGTGAATGGGCAATTGATTGCCAGTGCATTGAGTCTAAATTTACTCAGAGAAATGCGCGCAATACCAACGCCATTCATTATCACTACCATCATTTAAATCAGATGTGGATGAATGAGTGCACACGAAAGGAGATAACGAAGCAGTCACTGACAAAAGTAGTGCAGAGAAAAGTTTTGATATGGATACTTATATAGTGCCTATCCTCGGTCAGAGACCAAGCTCTAAGCGCTTTACAAACACGGGGACATTTTACACAACAGGCTGCCTACCTGGGTAGAACCGACTGACGGCCGCCACTGGGCGTCATCATTCGTTTCCTGTGTCGTTCAATCAGATTTCAGGTACACACACGTACACACTCAGACAGACGTGTAACATTTTACGTGTATGACCGGTTATTGTTTTTTTTTTTTTTTTTTTTTTTTAACAAGCCATGTAGGCAGTCATACTCCATTTTCGGGCGTGTGCATGTTTGATATGTTCTTGTTTCCATAACCCACCGAACGCTGACTTGGGTTACATGATCTTTAAAGTGCGTGTTCGATCTTCTGCGTGCGTATACACACGAAGGGGGTTCAGGCACTAGCAGGTCTACACATATGACCTGGGAGATCGGAAAAAAACTCCACCATTTACCCACCAGGCTCCGTCACCGTGATTCGAACCCAGTACCCTCAGACTGAAAGTCCATCGCTTTAACCATTCGGCTATTGCGTCCGTCTATTGTCACTGTGGAACCAGACGACAAGTGAACCATCAACAACATCTTCATTGTTTAGGTTCTTGCAGAGAGACAGACAACAGAACAGACAGAAAAAACGAACAGACAGACAGACAAATGAATGAAGAGACAGACGGACGAAAATAGCAACCAAAGAAATGTGTGGGGAGAATCACGGGAAAACCTGTCTGTGACGCTGTATGTGCTAGCCACGTGATCAGCGTCTCTGTTTGACGATTCCATCAATATGTGCATACAACCACATAATTAAGGACTTACTTGATTTCTTTATGCATAGGACACCTTGAGAGGCATAGTTCTACTACGTAATCCATGCGCATTGTTAACAGAACTGTCACAGGTGGGACAGGGGGCACAATGTGCACTCACGACAAGCCGCCAAGCGTCATGTTGACGGGCGCAACAGCCGTATGGTTAAAGCGTTGCACTTTCAATCTGAGGGTCCCGGGTTCGAATCTCGGTGGCGCCTGGTGGGTAAAGGGTGAAGATTTTTCCGATCTCCCAGGTCAACATATGTGCAGACCTGCCAGTGCCTGATCCCCCCTTCGTGTGTACACGCACGCAGAAGATCAAACACGCACGTTAAAGATCCTGTAATCCAGGTCAGCGTTCGGTGGGTTATGGAAACAAGAACATTCCCAGCATGCATCCCCCGAAAACGGAGTATGGCTGCCTACATGGCGTGGTAAGTAAACAAAACGGTCATGCACGTAAAATGTTAAATGTTACATGTTTGTCTGAGCGTATATGTGTGCGTGCCTGAAATCTGATTGAATGACACAGGAAACGAATGATAAGCGCCCAATGGCAGCCGTCAGTCGGCTCTACCCAGGTAGGCAGCCTGTTGTGTAAAATGACCCCGTGCTTGTAAAGCGCTTAGAGCTTGGTCTCTGACCGAGGATAGGCGCTATATAAGTATCCATATCAATCAATCAATCAATCAGTGTTACAGACAGGTTTATGGCCATAAAGGCATACATCACTACTGGATGATTGTCACCAATGAGGAAGAAGAAGAAACAGAATAAGAACAACAACAACAACAAGAAAACGAACATGAAGAAAACAAGAAGAACAACAACAAAAACAAGAAGAAGAAGAAAATGACTGAACAAGAAGGACAAGAAGAAGAAGAAAATGACTGAACAAGAAGGACAAGAAGAAGAAGAAGAAGAAGAACACGGAGAACAAAGAGAAGATTGATGGAAAAGAGAACGAACAGACGACGGACAATAAAATTAGACGAAAATATAGATTAGGAGATCACTGGGGCTGCACGCCATTTTACAGTCAAGTAATTGAAGTGAACGCAATTTACAGTATAAAAATGAATACACACACACACACACACACACACACACACACACACACACACACACACACACACACACACACACACACACACAGATAAATAATAGAAAACCAAATAAATAAACACAATGTAACAAACATGTGATTGCTATACGATCAGTGTGCTGGCTACGGGTTTCTACAAAAAAATATACCTACGAGCATGTGAGAAGATTATGCACACGTTTTGATTGAAACAGATCATATGATACCATGCGACGGTGTGTTTAATCATAGCAAATACTACACGTAAAATATATTAACATGGTGTAGAGAAATTAATAAAGTAATATAAATTGAAAATATGACGAAATGATGATAACTGATACAAACAACGTACATGTGCACTTGCGCACAGGTGCACGAACAGGTGCGCGCGAGCGCCATGTTCCCCCCCCCCACCCCCCCCCCCACTACTCCCTCCAACACTCCACCTCTCTCTCTCTCTTTCTCACACACACACACGCGCGCGCGCGCGCGCGCGCACGCACACACACACACACACACACACACACACACACAGATCAAAACTACAGATTATTTTTTTCTATCGTTATTACCATCATAACCTGTGCTCTTCTCTCATCACTGCATGTCTCGACATGTCGACTCACTTTTCCTTCAGTATGCCTGCTACCATTCAGACATTGAAATGGCATATATACAAGCGGAAGATAAAAGTTTCATTGCCCACGTTTTGATGGCAATGTGCAATGTGTGTGTGCGTGTGTGAGTGTGTGTGTGTGTGTGTGTGTGTGTGTGTGTGTGTGTGTGTGTGTGTGTGTGTGTGTGTGTGTGTGTGTGTGTGTGTGTGTGTGCGTGTGTGTTGTGTTGTGTTTTAGAATTCATTTCGTAAACTTCTGTCTCTGTTCTTTGTCTCTCTCTCTATCTCTACGTCTACGTTCTCACAAAATAATAATAATAATAATAATAATAATAATAATAATAATAATAATGGACATTCATATAGCGCATTTCTCCAGAAATACTGCTCAAAGCGCTTTACCGTTCCCCACTCCCCGCCTCCCCATCAGTTCATATATATGTGTGTGTGTGTGTGTGTGTGTGTGTACACATATACATGTATATGTATGTATATATGTATATGTATATACCTATACCGAGGTATATATATATATATATATATATATATATATATTTGTGTGTGTGTGTGTGTGTGTGTGTGTGTGTGTGTGTGTGTGTGTGTGTGTGTGTGTGTACATATAGTGTCCCACTAATCGTAAACCATCCTCCCCCAACGCCAAACCTTATCCACTTTTCTTATCGCTTTCACAATGCCATCTCTCTCTCTCTCTCTCTCTCTCTCTCTCTCTCTCTCTCTCTCTCTCTCTCTCTCTCTCTCTCTCTCTCTCCCTCTCTCTCCCTCCCTCCCACCTAACCTTCTCCCTCTGTCTGTCTGTCCATACCCCCACCCCCTTTCGCCTTGTTTGCTCCCTTTTCTATTTCTTATTGTTGTGTTTCAAATTAGATTTATTAATATCTTGTATAATTATATGTTTGCTCGTTGTGCTTTTCTAGCTTGTTTCCGCAACGGTTAACACTCGAGTTATTGATGCGTAACATTCCTGTTATTTGTGTATGTATGTATGTATGTATGTATGTATGTATGTATGTATGTAAAATTCCTTGTGTAGTATGTATGTATGTATGTATGTATGTAAAATTCCTTGTGTAGTGTGTTGCTAGCTTTCTCGTTTTGTGAACATAATTTGTGAGCGACTTTGTTTCCCTCAGTATTTCTCCATGTTGTTCTCCACGTTATGTATATACACTGAGTATATGAGTGTAGATACACATGTGTTATTTATATGTTTGTTTGTGTGTATCTGAAAACAACGACAGATATGCAAGTCGGCTAATGTGCCAATAATTGCCTTGTCAACACCGTCGGAAAATAAAGACTCTCTCTCTCTCTCTCTCTCTCTCTCTCTCTATATATATATATATATATATATATATATATAACTTAAACTCTCTCTCTCTCATTTTCCCTCCCACTCTCTCCCTCTCTCACTTACGATTGAGAGAAAGGTAAATAGGACATGCTAGATTAAAAATACTGAGCGTTCAAATGCTGAGAGACATCAATATAAAACAAAACGGAAAACAATTACCTCTCACGGACTCGACGATTTTCTTTCTCAGACCTTCGCAGAACCAAGAGACGTTAGTTTATAGGAACAGTCCTCGGGTAGACCTCTGGTCACACGCACTTAATTCCCTTTGTTGTTGTTGTTGTCGTCGTCGTTGTCTTATTCTCAATCTCAAATCATTATTTCACTTCTCCATCAAAGGTACAACAACAAACAACTGCAAACAACAAGACACAAGGCAGAGATATCGAGAGAGAAAAAAAACCTTTTTAAACTAAACGAACTCTTGTTTCCATTCAGAACCAGACAGAAGAAACGAAACGTCTCCAGCTTTTGCCGACCTATGGACTGCAAAGACCTGTCAGGTGTCTCTGTCTCTGTTGTAATAAGTGGCTTCCTCCTCCTTCTTCTTCGACTTTTTTTTTTTTTTTTTTAAATCATTCGCTCTTTACCTGCGTGTGATGATTCCGAGATGTCATTTTACCCTTACCACGTCGACCCCACTCCACAACCCCTCCAACTCACCACCACCACCATCACAACCACCCTACTCCACACCCACTCTTTGCCCCTACCCCACCATCCCCCACCCCACCACCACACCACCCTTTCTCCTACCTTCTTCTTGTTCTACCCACTCCCATTCCCCTACCCCCCCACTCCCCTCCCTCAAGCCACCTTCCCCTCATTCTGTGCAGTCGCGCAGAACATACGCAAGATGACATCGACTTGTCACGGTGTCAGTTGGGTTAAAAAAAATTTTTTTTTTGACTCATTGGGAATCTGACTTCTTTCTTGACTGTTCCTCCTCTACGGGACGTGGGCAGGCAGAAAGGCAGGTAGGAACGCCCCCCCCCCCCACACACACACACACATACATACACAAATACCAGAGCGTACACATATACAAACCATTGCACTCACACGTTCACGTGGGCGCGGACACACACGCACACTTACATGCGCACACATGCTCGCACACGCGCTCGCACATACACATACACACATACATTGACTCAATGTAGTGAGAGAGAGCGTGTGTGTGTGTGTGTGTGTGTGTGTGTGTGTGTGCACCTGCCTATCTACCTGCCTGTCTGCACGCGATAGCACACACACACACACACACATACATGCTGGCGCGGACACATACACGTGCGCATGTACGCTGCGCGCGCACGCACGCACACAAACACTCACACACACACACACACAAGGTGTGTGTCTGAACATGCTTTTCAAATAAAACCAGAATGACTGGAATGAGCTCAACGAATGATGGAGCGCGGGGGATGGGGGAGAGACGTTGGGGGGGGGGGGAAGATGATAGAAGAAGATCACCAGTATGTCTTGGCCGTTTTGAAGTAATGGGGGAGGTAGGTAGGGGGAACAAAGAGGTTATTGGGTATACATATATATATATATATATATATATATATTAATGATGAAAGAAAGAAAGTATAAAAAGAAAGAAGAAGAAAAACGGAGAAAGAAAAAAAAAGCGAAAAAAAAAAAAAAGAAATCGAGAAAGAGAACGAAGAGAGAGAGAGAGAGAGAGAGAGAGAGAGAGAGAGAGAGAGAGAGAGAGAGAGAGAGGAAAAAAAAAGTAAAGAAAGAGATACACCAACGCACCTCCCCACTCTTGACAAGCGGTTCAAAGCGTGTCAAACCCTGGCTGCATGTCAGCACTCATTATGCCCATCTTTCATTTCTTGCAGTCAGTGCTACATCGACAGTTCTATTCATCAGCCTCTCTCTCTCTCTCTCTCTCTCTCTCTCTCTCTCTCTGTATGGGGGGAGGGG
>NC_134893.1:47739473-47749473 GCF_041734735.1 Babylonia areolata | reverse complement strand
AAAGGAATGCTGGCATATTGATTCGCCCGTAAGTGAAATCTTCATGTGCTAGAAGGAGACAGAGAGAGAGACAGACAGACAGACATAGAGAGGGGAAGATACAGACAGACAGACAGACGCCTCCTTAAGAAACTGAAACTGAAACTTCATATATGGCCATTGGTGTTGTTTCACGCTTATGGTCAGGATTGAACCCGTAACATATCAAATCGCCAGTCCTCGACATTATGATACTGTGTGACCATTGCGCGACGTGTTGTATTTTCCCGTCTTTGTTTATTTCTTTTTTTCAGTGTTAAATTTGTGATATCAGCCTAGTTTTGTTCAAAACTCATGTATTTTCACGTCTTAACTTCTAGTTGTGTTGACATCCGTCACAAATTCAGTATGTACATGTGTCAGGACAGGACTTTATATAAGATTTTCTTGTTGTCCTGTTCATCGATATCTGTGTTGTATTGTGACATGTTCCAAATAAAATACTTTTTAAACCACCTTCGTGATATCCCGTCTCAGTTCCACTTTTTCCTCATTTACCCACCCGTCCACTCACCCACCAACACACACACGCCCTCTGTCTCTCAGAGAAGAGCGCGGTATCTATAGTACAGCGACACCTTTCCAGTCTCTGCAGATATTTGTTTCTATGATTATTAAAGTAGATTTTTTTTTTCGTATGTAAAATACCCCCATATACAGATCTTTTGCTGCTCCCCGAGTGTTGCGTGTATGTGTGTGTATGGGGGGTGAGGGGAAGGTGGAGTGTGTGTGTGTGTGTGTGTGTGTGTGTGTGTGTGTGTGTGTGTGTGTGTGTGTGTGTGTGTGTGTTTGTGTTTCTCCCAGGGAGTATGGACCGATCCTGGGACATCTCTGCGGTCCCTTGCTCTATATAGAGGCTGTTTAACTTTTCACGGGACCTGCTTTCAAACCTTACTCCATCACTATGCTCAGCTCATTGGAATTATGTGGCGGAATGATCATGAACTCCCATTAATTTATGAAAACTAAATGTTGTAGCACGAAAATACGAATACTAATGATGTGTTTGTTGTCATTGTTGCTGTTGCTTTTTATGATGACGATGGTTGTGGTTTTGGAAGTGGTTGTGATGGTAATAAATTTTTGATATAGATAGATAGATAGTAACAACTAACAAGCTAAATAAATAGATGAATGAATAAATGAATGAAGGAATAAATAGATAAACGACTGATATTTTGTTAAAAAGATAATACACAGTTACAACTGATAAATTCACCAACCCAACAAACCTTCAGACCCCCACACCCACCGAAGCCTCCAACACCCACCGCCCACCCACCCACCCCGAGAAATGACTAAACCGGGTAGCAGACCAGTTCAGGAAGATCGAGTGATGATCACGTGACGGAAGCAGACCAAGCGATCGCCGCCAACACGGCACAGATTCCCAAAACGTGTTTCCCAAAGTTGACAGGAAAACAATATAGAACTTCCTTCCTTTTTCATTTATATTCTTCCTCTTTTTTTGTGTGTGATAATTGATCGCCCACCGCGCCCCTACTCCCACTCCTTCATACAAAAAAAGTCCTTGTCACGAAGAAAAAAAAAAAGATCAGAACAGAAGGGGGACCACTCTAAAAAGAAATCTTCCTTCGAGCCAATTTCAGTCCACAGAAACCGAAACGTGATCGGCCAAACAAGCTGAGTGCAAAGAGGGTTTCCTTGGTGGGGAGGTAGGGTGGTGGGGTAGTGGGGATTGGGGATGGGTGGTGGGGGGGGGGGGATATAAGGCCAGCCAGCTAGCTAACTCCCAAACTGTAATTACTGCGGCTTCAATCCATCTGCCAGACTCAGGGAGCTGTCCTCTAATGACCCTATCATTACAGCTAATGGACCCTATCCAGTTTCCCCCTTCTTCCCTGAGATCTTCGTGGGAACCGAGTCTCTTTGGATTTGGGATGGACGAGCAGGGAAGGGTGGAGCTGAGGGGTTGGGGTGAAAAAATTACGGGACAGACAGATTCTTGATCTATGAAATGCGTTGTTTTTTGGGGAGGGGCGGGGGTGGGGGGTGATTTTCGGGTGGGTGGGTGGATGGTGGTGGGGGAGATGAATGAGTTTTCCTGAGTGTGGCTGTTGAAACTCGTGGGGAGGTATAAGTAAGTAAGTAAGTAAGTATAAGGAAGTAAGCATAAGCAAGCAAGGGAGGAAGTGAGTATTTGTTGAGGCGATGCGTCAGCGTGGATAGATTGACGGACAGCCTTGAGTTGCTTTTCAAGTCGAATGAGCTACCCTCCCTCCCCTCTCTCTCTCTCTCTCTCTCTCTCTCTCTCACACACACACACACACACACACACACACACACACACACACACACAAACAAAAAACAACAACACACACACACATTAACGCTTGCCCTCACTGTAATGTGCTAAAAAAACAATAAAATATCAGCATACTTCTTCTTCTTCTGCGTTCACTCGTATGCACACGAGTGGGCTTTTACGTGTATGACCGTTTTTACCCCGCCATGTATGCAGCCATACTCCGTTTTCGGAGGTGTGCATGCTGGGTATGTTCTTGTTTCCATAACCCACCGAACGCTGACATGGATTACAGGATCTTTAACGTGCGTATTTGATCTTCAGCTTGCATATACACACGAAGGGGGTTCAGGTACTAGCAAGTCTGCACATATGTTGACCTGGGAGATCGTAAAAATCTCCACCCTTTACCCACCAGGCGCCGTCACCTTGATTCGAACCCGGGACCCTCAGATTGAAAGTCCAACGCTTTAACCATTCGGCTATTGCGCCCGTCAAAATATCAGCATAATAAATCACCCTCTAACCAAAGAAAAAAAATAATTGAGAGATGTGCCCGCCTGGTAGATGGTGGCATGGTATTAGTGGAGGGGTGAAGCCAAAGAGGGCACAGTGTATTCGTGGACCACCTGCGCCGCGGGAGAGGACAGACAGAAGGAGAGGATTGGGCTCCGCATTAGCTTTCCTATGCCCAGCCTAAGACACAGCGGATCGTGTGGAGTGATGGCCTAGAGGTAACGCGTCCGCCCAGGAAGCGAGAGAATATGAGCGCACTGGACCGAATCACGGCTCTGTCGCCAGTATTTTATCCCCCTCCACTAGACCTTGAGTGGTGGTCTGGACGCTAGTCATTTGTATGAGACAATAAACCGAAGGATAATCCGAAGTCCTGTGTGCTGCACTTAGCTCACGTAAAAGAGCCCACGGCAACAAAAGCGTCGTCCCTGCCAAAATCCCGAAGAAAAATCCACTTCGATTGGAAAACAAAAAAACAAACAAAAAAACTGCAGGCAAGGAAAAAAAAGGGTGGCGCTCTCAGTGTAGCGACGCGCTCTCTCTGGTGAGAGCAGCCCGAATTTCACACAGATAAATATTATGTGACAAAAAGAGTAATACAATACAACACAATACAATACAATACAATGAATTCATTTCCCTGGTTGTACAAGGCTATGGGATCTTGAACCTTTAGCCTTTAACGATGTGTTTACCAGAGGTCAGTAACAGATACTTTGATCGCAGTCCAGACACTCAAACCTTACACTGCAAAATAATGTTGTTGTTGTTTGTTTGTTTGTTGTTGTTGTTTTTTTAATTTTAGAAACACAGACGCCTTCTTTTTTTGTTTAATTTTTTCTCTCCAATATACTAATCCAGAAGTTTTAGATCGAAACGTACATATACTATATTTGTTTTGTGGGGAGAGAATGTTTGTTTTTTAAATTGGAGAAACGCATAATTTTCTTTTTATCCCCTAGCTTTCCCCCCTACCCTAAACTAGAAGTACAAATAAAACCTGCAAAAAATGTAGTGTTTTTGTTTCTTTCTTTGTTGTTTCGTCTGTCTGCTTTTAATCTTGGGAAAAGCAAAATGACGCATATCTATTTCGGGTAGTGCAGATGCTGTGATGCCTACTTCTCCCTCCCTCCCGGACTTGATTTTGATATTTTAGTTAACTGCTCCTTGGTCTCGTTTGTATCAATTTACATTAGGTCTTCCGATACACTGAACAGACACTTACTAACGTACACAAAGCAATCTGCTTTAAGGGAACAGGACAGGTATATTGTAACTCCACTTAATATTCTTGTTCCAACATAGTGTCCATCAAAATGAATTAATAGCGAAAGCAGTTCTGTTTTTTGTTTTTGTTTTGTTTTTTAATTCAACAATATAAAAGTATCAATAGGAAACAAGGATGTATTCTCACGAAAGTGTGTCCTTCAAAACTAATCCGCAAAAAGAATATTGAGTAAAAACAAATCTGTATGAACTGTGTCAGTCAAAACAAAATTGCTCATTAAAAATATCTTTTAAGTATGTCAGTCACAAATATTCCAAACGAAATGAATTTCAGCCAGAATTATCCGTCAAAATAGAGAATAGAGAAAGCCAGTTACTGTTTCAGACTGCTGATGTACATTCCACGATCTACTTACTAATTCCCTGTATGTCATACGCATGGGGTTTCGTCCTGAGTAAGGCAGGAATCAGCAATCATAAACTCACTCACTGGTCAGTCGCTCACCCACATCACTCGTTCAGGAACTCTCAACCGAAGGAAAAAATATAAATCATTACAAAACAGGTTCATCATAACGGTGACCCCCCTAACAATGTACAAGAGGATTCTGAGGGCTATACAAGGGCGATCACAATGATGAACCCAAGAGTGCACGATCACTGCTGCTGTGGGCACTATGACCCAAACGTTGTCAAATAAACTGAAGTATTGAAGGACCACATGGTAGCGTTTATATGAAATGACGAACAGTTCTGCTCCTTAACCCTTTCACCACCAAGCTCGCATTTATGCACAGGCGTGGTAGAGGACCCATGTCACTGAAAGGTGAACATTCATTGGTCTGTTATCCAGGAACCTACTGCTCTTAATGTTCGGTGGTAGGATAGGCCATATTTTCTATATATCGCAGAGGGAATCCTCAGCTATTCTTAGCCACTGTCTTTTCTGTGTTTATACCACAAGGGAATTTTGTACTCTAAATCGACTGGCGGTGAAAGGGTTAACCGCTGACCAAATAAGTCACAGAGCAAATCAGAGGAGAGAGAAAATTAGCCTATAACTCTACAATACTGATAATGCAAACACGAGACATGCATAACTTCCATTACACATTGTAACTAGCATCAAGAGGGTGGCTTTTGGTCATACAGTGATCAAACGACAGTACTTTAGTCCTGTTGGTTTCTTTGTATTGGGGAGGGGGAAAAAACAGAAGGTGTGACATAGTACGGTTTCGAACCAACACTTCCTGGGGGAAAAAAAAATCAGAAGTCGTTGAGAGTGAGCGTCTGACCATGGTACAGATAACGAGACACGACAAACAGCGTGTTGCTGCCAACATCAGTAGCAAACAGAATACTTACATGCAGGTGCCTTCTCAAACACGAGCGCCAAAAAGCAAGCCCATTGTCGTTTGTAATTATGAAAATAACAACACAGACAAGCAGTACTGGAAAAAGAAGAAGAAGAAGAAGCGCACGATTTTCATTTGCTGATCAATTTCGTTTAATTACCACACGTATCATATACAGACTTATACTTGTTGCGGAGATTTATTCACTGAGAAGAATATGTGTGTTTTGCGCAGGTGGACGCGGTTTCACTTATTAATACCGACGAGATTTTAGCTAGGAAAACAAAGACAAATATTGCACGAATCAGTTAGCAGTGCCTGGTAAAGAGAAATAGAAGGGACACACGAACACTGAGGAATCAACTCACGAAGGAGCTTTCAAAAGTCAAACGGGGAGGTATGAAGAAGGCGATACAAGAAGAAAAAGACAAAAGTCAGAGAATAGGATGGAAAAGGAGATTACAAAAAAAGGAGGAGGGGGTGAGAAATGAGAGTCATAAAATAAAACAAAGGCAAGGGGAATTAAAAGGAAGTCGAATAAAGTCAAGACATCGGTGGTGGGAGGGGGAAGACAGGAAATGAAAAAAAAGGAAAAAAAGAAAAAGATGATGACAAAACAGAAACAACAGAAGTTGAAGAAGGTTCGTACTTATAGGAAGACAAATACAGACAAGATATGGAAAAGATAGACAGGAAGGGGACAAATCAAAAACAACTCAAATCAAAAAAAGGTGCACCAAGGGAGGAAACCCTCGAAGAGAGAAAGGAAGGGGGAGTGGAACGAGCTGATTGTAAAACAGAGCTCACTTCCACACTCTTTACTTCTCGCCCGCCCCCCACACACCCCCTTTTCTGTCCTCCAACCTACCATTACCACATCCCTACTCCCCCCCCCCCCCACCCCCACCCCTACCTCCACACAAAAGAAAAAAGAACCGAAAAGAAAAAAAAAATAAAATAAAAGGAAAGAAAAGAAAGACCGTTTCTTAATGACATGTAAGCGATCCAGTGGTGACAGGCCGCTAGCGGAGGCAAGCCTGCAGACGCTAACGCCAGCTAATTGCACGCCATCCACACCTGAACCCCTCATCTTCATCCTGCCCCCACCTCTCTCTCTCTCTCTCTCTCTCTCTCTCTCTCTCATTTTCGCTCTCTCACTCCCCGACACCTGAAAGCCCACCTAACGTCAGCACGAGCGACGTCCGTCCTGTGACATCATGCAGGCTGGCGTAAGCTGCGTGCATAGCCAGCCAGCGCCTTGGGACTTCTTAGTTCCCCTTCGTTCCACTTACCCCATCTTCTGTTCCCTTGCCCCCCTTCAACCCCTCCATTTCCCTCCTACCTGTACCAGTCCTCACCCCTCCCCTCCCGCTCCTGCCTACATGTCCTGTCCTTCCTTCCTTCCTTCCTTCCTTCTTTCTTTCTTTCCTTCACTGAACAAGAGATGATAAGAAAGATGACTAGCTGGGTGGACAGTGGTTGTGTTGTGCATGGGCTGTGGTGGTTGTGACGGGCTTGTTGATATATATATATATATATATATATATATATATATATATGTGTGTGTGTGTGTGTGTGTGTGTGTGTGTGTGTGTGTGTGTGTGTGTGTGTGTGTGTGTGTGTGTGTCATTTTTCTCAATGGATAATGTGATCAGCACCTGCTGGCACTTATTTCCAAATGATGCTCATCTTGGTGGATTGCTACACGATTTCGTTTCAGTTGTGTGTTTTTTCTTAATTCGGTTTCAATTTCAAGGTATCAGAGCGTGCGGGCAGCTCCATATACGCTGCACCACATCCGCTGTAATATTGCTGGGGTGTTGTTTTTAAGTAGCAGCAGATGCCCGACCTTCTCATTAGGCCAACGTGTTGATAAGGCCTTTAGAGCCTATCTTTGATTTTGTGTCAAACATCCACATTGTTTTTCAAGGAGATGTCACATTATAATCATAACACACAATATAGACGCAGAGGACTGATCCAGGAATAAACTTGTCAGTACGGATCGGACTGTAGAGTTTTTGTTGTTGTTGTTTTTTTTGTGTTTTTTTGTTTTTTGTTGTTGTTGTTGTTGTTGTTGTGTGTGTGTGTGTGTGTGTGTGTGTGTGTATGTGTGTGTTAGTATTTGTAATCATGGTCGTGAAAATAAAATGAAATAAAATGAAATAAATAAATAAATAAATAAACAAATACAACAACTAACACTATTACTATTACTAATACTGATACAGTTTTCTTCTTCTTCTTCTTCTTCTTGTTCATGTGTGAACAGTAAGTGCGTGTGTGTGTTTGTGTGTGTTTGAGTGTGTGGGCGTGAATGTGTACGTATGTCTTTGTTGCTTGTTAAATAATTTTGTGTGTGTGTGTGTGTGTGTGTGTGTGTGTGTGTGTAAGTACCTATGTACATGTAATGTACCAATTGTTCCAGTTTTTCATCGCTTTGTTACCTTTAATAGACTATTCAAGTTCCTATTCTTATTCGTCGTTCTTATTATTTTATTTTATTTCAGTTTATTTCTTTATTTTTATGTTTTGTGTCGTTCGTTCTTTATTTTTTATGTCGTTAAATGGGCAGAATTGTAAAAAGGCCTTTACTGTGCCTAATTCTTTACCCATTAAAGATTCAATCAATCAATCAATCTTCGTCTTTTCCTTCTCTTAACTCTGTCAAAAGTCATTGGGCACCGCACAGAAGAATTGTTCACAAACTTCCTACAGGTCTGTAGGCTGTGTGTCAATAACAATAAAAAAAAAAGAAAAAAAGATACAATTATCTCCCATGTGCTTCCAATGATTGACGGAAAGAATCGCCTGCCCTGATGTGGACCTGAGTAGACTGGAACAAACAGGTACCGTAGCAGAATCGGTTGGACGTTAGATTTCTGATCACCAGGTATTCATTCACCAGGGTTCGTGGCCCAGTTTCGGCATGGTGTTGTGTCCTTGGGGAAGGTACTTTACTCCGGATTTTCCTCACTCCACCCAGGTGTGAATGGGTAGTTGACTTCGGGGTGGGGGAAAAGATAAAACGTCGGAAGGAGGCGCACCGCCTTCCTGTTCAGAGTCGCCCTAGACACAGTGGTGGACGTTATTCACTGCCACGATGGCTGCGATAGTGGCTAAAGGGCCATCAACCATGTGTGTGTGTGTGTGTGTGTGTGTGTGTGTGTGTGTTCGCATATACCAGCAAGCTGAAGACAAAGTTTATGGGCGAAAATATCAACACCCCACCCTCCATCTCTATCACCGACTTGACTCTTAAGTTCCAGTTTCAAGCAGGCGTCTAAGCGTGCAGACTGATCCATAAGCGCTACGCACCACGTCTGCTTCAGAAAAAAAAAAGGGCAGATGAATGAGCTTCGTATAAACCTGAATCGCTAGTATGAATTAGGTCTTGTGACCCTGCCGGAAGTTTGTGTGAAACAGTACACGTGGTATGAGTGGCAGTGTGATGTACGGTGAGTGTTGTGTTGTATTGTCGTTGTACGCGATGCTTTTTGCCGGTGTGCGTATGTGCGTCAGTTTGTGTTTGAGTGTTTGGTGGAATATCTGTGATAGGGATGTGAATGTAAGTTGTTGTTTTAATGGCTTAAAAGCATGTTTTACATATTAGTTTTGTTGTTGTTGTTGTTGTTGTTGTTTTACAGTTTACAGCGCAATTAAGCATGATTTTACATGGAAAGGCGTGTAATATATATATATATATATATATATATATATATATATATATTCATATATTCATATATATATATATATATATATATATATATATATATATATATATATTATATATTGTTGTCATAATTACGATGATGGTAAATATTTTGATCATCATCATAATCATCATTATTATTATTACTATTATTATTATTATTATTATCATCATCATGGTTGTTGTTGCTGTTGTTAATATTAATATTATTATTATCATCATCATTATCATATTGTTATTGTTATTATTATTATTATTATTATTACTACTACATTGTTATTATTATTATATAAGAACAAAACAGTAAGTCTGTCAAAAACCAGAACCACGCAGGGAATACTAAACTGTCAGTCTGAAAAGGCACATCCATGCTCAACGCTGTTCTTGCCTGGCAGCATAGTGCAGACAACAACTTCCAAACGAGAGAGAAAAATGAATGAATGCCTTCCGTCCATGTTGCTTCATGTTTCTGATGTGGTGTGTATAATGTGAAGTTTGTGACTGGAAATCCTAAAACCGCGTATTCGACCACATCAGTGAGAAGAAGAAAAAGAAAGGAAAAGAAAAGAAAAAAATAATAATGGATACTTATATAACACACTATCCAGAAATCTGCTCTAGGTGCTTTACAAAAACGCTTTTGTTAACATAAAACATTACATCAGTGTTACATACACACACACCAAAATGTGACCACACACACACACACACACACACACACACACACACACACACACACACACTGCATACATACATTTTAACATACATGTGTATCTAACAGCTACCCTAACACATACACACACATAGGCAGGCACAAACTTACATACTGAAACACACGCACACACAATACACATTCATATATATATATATATATATATATATATA
>NC_134893.1:47729473-47734473 GCF_041734735.1 Babylonia areolata | reverse complement strand
AGATTTGAGTGAAATCGTTGCAGTAGAGAAAAATGATGAAAAAATTGAGAATACAATGATAAGAAACAAAATGGGGGAAAACACGGAGATGGGCAATATGGATATGGACAGATTGTCACATTATAAAAGTGGAGTGATGGCCTAGAGAATTGAGAGAATCTGAGCGCACTGGTTCGAATCACGGTACAGTCGCCAATATTTTCTCTCTCTCCACAAGACCTTAAGTGGTGGTCTGGACGCTAGTCATTCGGATGAGATGATAAACCGAAGTCCCGTGTGCAGCACGCACTTAGCGCACGTAAACGAACCCACGGCAACCAAAAGGGTTGTCCCTGGCACAATTATGTAGAAAAATCCACTGCTATAGGACAAAAACAAATAAAACTGCAGGCAGAAAAAAAAAATGGGTGGCGTTCTCAGTGTAGAGACGCGCTCTCCCTGGGGAGAGCAGCCCGTATTTCACACAGAGAAATCTGTTGTGACAAAATAGAGAATTTGAATACAACACAATACGAGGGCAGAAAGGGTGTCTGGAGTTCCAGGGCGGGAGGAGGGGGGGGGGGGAGAGAGAGAGAGAGAGAGAGAGAGAGAGAGGAGGGAGAGAGAGAGAGAAGCCGGGGCCCAAATGAAAAGAAGGACCAGTTGCCATTTCTTATTTTTACAAGCCCGGTAGCATTGTTAACTTGCTGCAACAAAAATGACTCTTTACAAGCTTATACCATCCTTCTTTTGAGAGGCGTTATTTTGACTGAAAAATCGCATCTCTCTTGTAAATATATGAATAGGTATATCAACACATAAAATGATAAACGAAGAAAAGAGGAAATGAATAAAATTAATAAAGCCTTTTCACTCTTTTTTTAAAAAAAAATTATTATTATTCCTTTGGGTGGGGTGAATGGGTGGTCGGAAGGGGGGGGGGGGGGGGGGGACATACTTATTTAAAATCTAACCAGTTATGTCAATAGAATACACGCTTATCTATTTAAAAAAAATCTGTAATGCCTTCAAAGTAACCCAGAAAATGCTACCGAAAGGTGGCCCTTTATATGTTTTATTTGTTTGTTTCTTCTGATTAATCGCCAATTACCATAACCCATTCGATCTTTGTCGTCCGCATACGCCTGCAAACGAAACGTGCACTGAAATGATGATGATGATGATAATAATAATAATAATAATAATAATAATAATAATAATAATAATGTTAATTATGATAATGATAATGATGATGGTGATAACAGATATATATCATACATTTCTGCCTTGTCGGAATGCCAAATATTCTTTTGAATTATATTGAATTCTACTGCGTTGTGTTACGGGTGTTTTTTTTGTTTGTTTGTTTTTGCTTTTTTTGTTTGTTGTTTGTTTGTTTCTTTGTTTTCTTTTGTTTGTTTTTTATGTGTTTTGTTACAGCAGGGTTCCCTGCGCTTCGCCACAGTGCAGCGCCACCATATGATATATATATATATATATATATATATATATATATATATAGATATATCTGTGGGGTGTGTGGGAGATGAGTGGGTGCGTGTGTGCGTGTGTGTGTGTGTGTGTGTGTGTGTCCGTGCGCGCGCGCGCTCGTGTGTGTGTGTGTGTGTGTGTACGTGTGTGCGTGTGCGTGTGCGTGTGCAAGTGTATTTGTTTTTCTATCAAGGTGGATTTTTCTTACAGAATTTTGCCAGGAAAATCCTTTTTTTGTTGTTGTTGTTGTTGTTGTTGTTGCTGCGGGTTCTTTTTCGTGCGGTGAATGCATGCTGCATGTGGGACCTTGGCTTACCGTCTCATCCGAAAAAAAAAAGAAAAAAAAAGACTCGCACCCAGACGCCCAACTACTCCTGTCTAGTGGGGGCGGGGAGCGGGAGTGGGTGGTGGGAATAGAAATCCCGGTGCGTATTAAGGGATTTGAACCCGAAGACACTCACTTCCTAGTCAGTCGAGAGCACTACCACTAGTCCAACGCTCCATCACCTTGCTTCAGATACATGGCGGGGACACACGACATTTTGGAAAGAGAGAAAGGGGGGGGGAGGGGGATCAGGGAGGGAGGAAGAGAGAGAAGATGCCAAATGATTCTAAGGGAGAAAGGCCTTGAAATGTTTCAAACAAAACGCAGAAGAATGCCTGCCAATTAAAAGGCAGACTGTTGTATAAAATCGTCGAAGAACAGGTAAAAAAACAAAAAAACAAATGTTTTTTTCACCGTTATCGGGACAGTGATTTCATAACCACTGTGTCTAGGGCTCGGCATATATATATATATATATATGTGTGTGTCTCTCTGTAGATATTTATATGATAAAACAACATCCACATACAACAACGATGTCTGCTTTGGGATTTTATGCGTACCAGCCATGATGTACTGCGCTTACCGAAGCAGACTGTGTCCTTTGGGTTTTGGGGGTTTTTTTTTCTGGGATTTCATGCTTCTTCTTCTTCTTCTTCTTCTAACAAAGTCTACGAACTGAATTTCAGAGCAACTGCAGCGGTGGTAGAAAGCGATGCATGTGCATGCATGCGTGTGTGTGTGCGCGCGCGCGCGTGTGTGTGTGTGTGTGTGTGTTAGTGTGTGTCGGGGGGCGCGGGGGCGGGTGTGTGTGTGCGTGGGGGGTGGGGGGTGCGGGGGTGGAGGGGGTTGCGGGTCTGTCTGTCTGTGCGTCTGTCTGCCTGTCTCTCTATGTACATCTAGTACACCTCCTTTACAAAAAAAATGAAGACACTTATCTGTGTTTTGTAAATCATTGTATTTGCGATCCACACGGTCATCTTTATCTCGTTCTTTCTATTCCTGTCCATGTGTCTGTTTATCTCTGTCTCTATTTCTGTCTCTATTTCTCTCGCTGTCTCTCTGTCTCTGTTTGTTTGTTTGTCTGTCTCTCTTTCTCTCTCTCTCTGTCTCCCTCTTTCTTTCTTTCTCTCAGTCTTTCTAGCGGCTTCATTTTTTAATGTAATATCTTCATAATTCGAATCCTGAGTTTAGAAAAAAAGACAGTGCACTATCTCAAATGAGACCAACTTGTGTGAAGAGGTTAGAAATAAATGCCTTTAGGTCCTGATAGTACAGTTGTCCTCAGTATTAACTGCCATCCTTCTCCAGCTTACCAATAAAAACAAGCACACTTAGATGACCCTTGTTTGAAACAATTCGTGTATTGGTACCATGGACGGAGTTCTTATAACCACATAGACAACCTTATACTGCAAGCTGTTTCTGTTTCGGGAGTCAAACAGTATCAAATTGCTTACTTCTGAATGCATAATGGGGTGTATTCGTGCATTCTCTACGTAAAGTTTTAAAAACAACAACACCAACTTCTGCAAGAACGTAAGAAACGTTGAAACTTACCCCCAACAAAGTTGTCGCCATGTTCCCTGAAAGAACTGGCCACCGATACAAGTAAACAGACACGTCAGGAGGACACCAGCACCAACACCAGTAGTCAGAACATTCTTCTACAAACAGCAGCCAGCGACCCGAGGAACGAACTTGTCAACTTCTTTTAAGACTGACGAGCCAGTGGAGAACCAAGTTGTCAGCAGTCTGTTGAGCCAGAGGGATCGTGAATCAGATGGCAATCAAGTTGACAACAGCAACACTGGGCAGCTGAGCCAGGTGAGCTGCTGAGTCAGTCAGACGACAACCAACACGACAAGGACAGCTAACTGAGCTGGGTGAGCTGCCAACAGTTCTCTCAACACGATCACAGTCCGACAGACAGCAGACAGTACGAGCGCTGGCTGAGTCTAAACCCCTTCTCCAAAATAAAAAAAACAACAACCTGGCCAAGTGTAACTGAAAGAGGAGATAGGGGTTACACAGATTCAAAGGCCTCTGTGTGGAGCCAGCTCCGCCCCCTGACTGTATCCTCTTGTCTTCCGGCACTGAGCCAGTGTGACGGCCCAGCCAATCACAGCCACGCTCCCCCCACCACTGACTGGCCACAGACGGCCCTGCCCTGCAATTATCCTCTCCGCTGTCACGGGGGGGAGGGATGGGCGGTGCCGGGGGGCCGGGCCGCCAGACGAGGGGTGGCTGCGGTGACGATTTTGTGCGCCGCTTCAGCTTTTCTGGCTTTTGTCTGGAATTACCAGCCGTAATTGTAGAGCCCCGAGGTCCATCCCCATCTCAGCGAGGTTGTCATCTTCTGTTTACTGCCACCGAATCAATGGACTCCTTCAAGTTTCTCCCAGTTTTTCTCCCTCGTCTGATTTCGTTCCCGAGTTTTTTTTCTTTTGCGGTTTGAATTGTCCCGTGCCAAAAAGACTGACAACGAGCTTAGTTAACGTGATGGGATTCAGATTTGGAATACATTGTCGAGTATATCCCTGTCGGGAATGCTCTCGGCTGTTGAATGCTTGTGGTCTTGTCGCTGACTGAATAGTTCATTTTTGTTTGCACCAGAATCTCAGATTCAAACTTTTTCTTAAAAGCAGGCTGAAAATCATACATGGAAAGGTTTAATTGACAAAAATCTATACAACCAAGAAATTGTAAACTACATAACTGGCATGCACATGCTTGTTTCTAAAACAGTCAAGGAACAAGTACACATTTACCTGTGCCAAGTATACATTTACCTGTGTCAAGTATACATTTACATGTGCCAAGTATACATTTACCTGTGCCAAAGTTTCGAAACTGTAAAGACGACAGCAGATCAGAGGAGCGTCAAGTCTTCTTGTCCACATCCCTCTGTTCTGAAAGAATGAAATCACACCCGGTTAAAAAAAAAAAAAAAAAAAAAATATATATATATATATATATAAAATATATATCCACATGCAAACATGAAAATGACACACGAAAACCGTAACAAATACTACCATCAAAATACACTAATTTTAGGCAGAACAGCACCAGTATTTCATTATTATATACCCAACATATAACTTGAACGTGCTAAAAGAACCAAACCATGGCTCCAGAGCTGTCAATACTTAAATGCAAGAGGGAATCGGTCTCAAGCTTTAGACTGTCATGAGAGAGGGCC
>NC_134893.1:47721973-47724473 GCF_041734735.1 Babylonia areolata | reverse complement strand
GAAAGGGGGGGGGAGGGGGCGGGAGGACAGACAGGAGCGGGGATTGGGGTGTGTGTGTGTGGTGGTGGTGGTGGAGATAACGCGATTTCCACCACGCTTTTTTTTTTCTTCCAACCGACGATGTCCACCAAGTCAATCGAGAGGCAGGCCAAAGCCAACAACAGTCGCGCCCGGGACGCGCGGGTACCGAGAGCCTCTAAAGACAATTATGTCATTATTTCGCTCAATGGTTGCCGCATCAGAATCGTCACTCTTTTCCCCATATCCGTTAAGAGTTCACGGATGGACTGAAGCAGACGATAATTGTCGGTTTCATGGCGAGGAGCCCGGGCAAATGCCATGCGGGTCTCGGAGAGCACTTGCCCGGGCCCACTCGGCAGCGGTATCAAAGCCAGGAGCTAGCCAAACACCGCGCACAATTTCCATTGATGAGCATCCGTTCCGGAAGACTGATGCGAGCTGGCTGTCCTTCTGTAGCAGACGGGGCTGGGACGCCAGGCTATAATTAGGGAACCAGTGAAATGATACAAGAGCGGGGAACACGAGGAAACGAGGGGCGATTTTCAGGCAGAGGAAAGGGGTGGGGGAAGGGGGTATGAGGGGTGAGGGTGAAGGGTAGGAGGGGGGGGTAGGGGATGGAGTAGGGGTGGGGGGGATGGGGGAATTGAGATTATAAAGTTGGAAGGGACTGTGAGAGGGATGAGGGGAAGGGGAGGGGAGGGGTGGGGGTAGTGGGGGTTATGGAACCGGAAGGTTGGAAGGGGGGTGGAGGTTGTCAGAACCGAGGGAAGGAAGCTGCGGTGAGACGTTCGCGAGGATGGGGGTGGGGGGGGGGTTGGGGGGGGGGGGAAGATGAAGGATGGGCTGATTTAAAGATGGTGTAAGGAGAAGTGTTAATAATGTAATTATATTGATATGAGGAGCAGGAAGGGCGGTTTATACGATTTCCGTTCCCGAGCTGTGATTCATGAAGGGACTTTGCGCCAGTAACGAGCCCCGACGACAGTTCCACGAGCATGGTCATCCTCATGAAAGAGTGGTCCCATGAAAACTGGATGAAAACAAAAAGAATAGAATAGAATATGTCTTTATTACAAAGCGTACCGGGGTCACAAGGAATTATGGGAGGGGGGTGGGATGGATAGTACATAACAAGATACGAATATCATACACAAACACAGATACAGTAGAAATAAGATACATACAAGTGCATATCAATATAAAAAAATTTTTAATGTGCATACTCACGCATGCACGCACTGCATACACACACACACACACACACACACACACACACACGTTTGAACAGAAGCTGCATATTGCATGTGGATGGAGCTGATAACTAGATATTGAGGTAGATGGTTGTTGGTTGCACATTTCTATTTGTCACACTGGATTTGTTCGAGAGACAGGGCATTGACTGCTTTGGGGAAAACGCTATTGGCGAAGCGATTGGTTTTCGTCCTTATACTTCTGTACCGTCGACCAGAGGGGAGCATCTCGAAAATCCCAAAAGCTGGATGCGATTCGTCCTCGCCAATTGATTTCGCTTTTTTGAGTAGCCGCTTATAATATATGTCTTCTAGAGAAGGTAGATCAGCCCCGGTAATCTTGGTGGCAGTTTTTACGATTCTGTTAAGGGCTGCAACTTCTGCCTTGGAAATGGTGGTGGGTCGAAAGTGTGTAACTGAAACATTGGACGAGACTCACTTATACATTGATGTTTGACTGGAGTTCTACCCTTTGAAAGTACGCCCCGAAAGAAGTTACGATTAAGTCTGCGGGCCAGCCACTGGAGCATATATAGTGGTTTTTGCAATCCGAAGGAGAAATAAGTGTTGCTGCAGTTCGTGCAAGAGAGAAATAATTGAAAGATAACATCGGTAGTTGGCAAAATAGTGTTCTACAGTACCCCTTGGTGTTTTTTGTTTTTACTGCTCACTGTGTGGTCACATAAACACACATCCATTCACGTATGGTTTTTTGTTGTTGCTGTTTTAGGTGTATATGTTCAAAATTACTGTCATCTTCCTTTTACAGATGACCAGCAACTGATTTTTTTTAATTTTTTATTTTTTTTTTATTTATTTTTTTTTTTATTGTTGAAGTTCACACACAGTAAACATCGCAGTATTTTGCGCTAAAATATTTCTCCATGTCATTGTATAATAATGTCTGAACAATGTCCCGAACGACTGAGTGTTTCTTTTGTTTTGCAATATTCCATTTCTCAGACATGACACACAGTTTATAAGCCAATATTTCAATATTTCGTAAACAAAACAAACACTTTGAAACTGATTTTGAAAAGACAACAACTGAACTAGAATACGCTGTATTTTCAAGAAATGAAGATCGTTAGAAGTAAGTCTCACCCCCCCACCCCCCCTCTACATCCCCCCTCCCACCCTACCCCCAACTCATTCTGAAGCGCCTTGTTCACATCGCTGTGTATGCAACGAGTGTATACACATAAAAATAATGTCCCCACAATTTCGTG
>NC_134893.1:47694473-47719473 GCF_041734735.1 Babylonia areolata | reverse complement strand
CCACCACACAAGCACACAAGGTCTAGTGGAGGGTGAAGTAAAAATCTCGATCTTGGCGGGAATCGAACCATAGGGCCTCGATTTCTGATCAGGTGTTTTGCCTCTATAGACCGCCGTTCCACAGTGTGAAGAATTTCGCCCTGGAACGTTCACGCATGTTTGGGTCAGTCTGTAACGTTATTACTTTTTTAGGACGAAAAATGGACACATGATTCATGCATGAGCTGTTGTCCTATGTAAATGGAAAACAGAACATCATTGTGTGTGTGAGTGTGTGTGTGTGTGTGTGTGTGTGTGTGTGTGTGTGTGTGTGTGTGTGTGTGTGTGTGTGTGTGTGTGTGTGTGTGTGTGTGTGTGTGTGTGTGTGTGTGTGTGTGTGTGTGTGTGTGTGTGTGTGTGTGTGTGTGTGTGTGTGTGCGTGCGTTAAAGTGTAACATTTGTTGCACTCAGAGTACGCTACTTTGTGGGATCATGTGTAAATTGTAATTTTATTGTATTAATGATTGTGTTTTAGTGACGCTTTTATATGTCTCTACTTCATCGAATGTGTTTACTCGATTGATCCAAGTGCTTGATTTGAAAAGCGCTTACAGCATGCTTCCACATGTATCACAGCGCAATACGTGACAACAAAATAAATTACTATATCATTACTATCAAAAAGGAAATAAACAAGAGGGGGGTTGGGGGGCGAGGGGGGGGGGCATCCTCTGACGGATGCATTGACGGCGACGTGGTCCTGTCCTGAGTGTTTGGGAACTGATGGTTGCAATAGCTAAATCGGATTTCTTCTTCTTCTTCTTCTTCTTTTTTTTCTAATCTTTTTTTTTTTTAACAGTCAACAGAAAAGTGTCTGTATATAATACACATAGCATAACAGTGAGGGGACGGATGCCTGGTAAGCTCAGCTGGGGCGAATCATCGAGCTTGCATTATATAAGGCAGTGAGTTCGAATCACAAGTACCCAACACTGGCATTCTCGTTGCCTGTCTAAACGAAATGTGGAAGCATGCTCAAACTCTGTGATGTTTTGTGGTGGATGTAATGCCTGTACATCCTCTTTTTTTTCATTTTTTTTCTTTTTTTTCATGATATTCAAATGCATGTCGCTGATTTTTTTTTTTTGTCTCCTTTTCAGCCAACGTGTCAACAATTTCTCTTTTTAGAGATAACAAAGTATCCTTGTACTTCGTATTTTGTATCACCCCCGAAAACGGAGTATGGCTGCCTACATGGCGGAGTGAAAACGGTCATACACGTAAAAGCCCACTCGTGTACACTATACGAGTGAACGTGGGAGTTGCAGCCCACGAACGAAGAAGAAAAAGAAGAAGTATCTTGTATCCTGTGCACCGATGGTGCCAGAAACCGTATAAAAAAAAAAATAAAAAAAATAAAAATAATAAAAAACTGAGAGAAGCACAGGCATTACAAAAGATGCGTTCTGCATGCTGTCCCAATCCCCACCTTCCCCCTCCCCCTCCCCCCCACACCCTCCATCCCCGCTGCCGCCGCCAGCTATCACCACTACAGCAGCAGCAGCAGCAACAGCAACGTGGGTTGGCCGGCATATAAGGACCCAGTCCACCACCATCACCACCACCTCCATCACCACCACCATCAGCAGCAGCAGCACCAGCACCAGCACCAGCACCAGCAAGAGAAGCAGGAGAAAGGGGGTGAAGGGCCGGTCGGGGGAGATGGGGAGGGGATGGGGGTGGGGTGGGGGGTAGAGTTGTGGGGTGGAGGGAGGGTTGAGGGGTGGTGGGGGGTGGGTGGGGGGGAGGGAAGGGAGGGAACAAGGCAGCGTAATGAAGCTAGCGTTGCAGGGCCCAAGCCGTGGCCAGATCAACTGGCTCGCAGAAAGATTAAGGTCAATTATGTCCCCGTAATTGCCCGGGCAAAATTGGCCCCCTTGCTCTCTGTCATCAAACGCCCCCCTTTTTTTCCTTTTTTTTCTTCTTTCTTTCTTTCTTTTTTCTTTTTTTTTTCTTTCTTTCGGTTATTTTTTTTTTTTCTTTCTTTCTTTCTTTCTTCTTCTTTTCTTCTGTGTGTGTTGCTGCTTTCCTCCTCTTTCTCCCCCCCCCCATTCTTCACTCCCCTTCCTTCCTTCCTTCCTTCCTCCACCCCTCCCCTCCCCTCCCCCTACTTCTTCCTCCATGTTGAGAGGATGGTCACGATGAGTGTTTTCCCCTCCATCCCTCCCACCCCATACCCCTTCTTCCTCGATCGATTTTGCGTTCATCTTCCGCCCTTTAAAGTGAAAATGGTCAAACCATGGTCGATCATTTTCCCCTCTCTGTTTCGATTTTCCTATTTCCCTTCTACCCTTTCCCCGCCCTTCTCTCTCTCTCTCTCTCTCTCTCTCTCTCTCTCTCTGTCTCTCTCTCTCTCTCTCTCTCTCTCTCTCTGTCTGTCTGTCTGTCTGTCTGTCTGTCTGTCTCTCTCTGTCTCTCTGTCTCTGTCTCTGTCTCTCTGTCTCTCTCTCTCTCTGTCTCTCTCTCTCTCTCTCTCTCTCTCTCTCTCTTTCTGTGTGTGTGTGTGTGTGTGTGTGTGTGTGTATGTGTCGGTGTGTGTGTGTGTGTGTGTGTGTGTGCGTGTGTGTGTGTGTGTTTGTGTGCGTGTGTGTGTGTGTGTGTGTTTGTGCGTGTGTGTGTCTGCGTGTCTAATATCACTTGATGGATGTGGATAGACATTAAATGAAACTGAGTGTGTGTTCAAGGGATGAAGGAATTAAAACAAGACTGTGAACGACTATTCACAACATTAACTTAACAACTATCTGGTTAAAGAATAATTTTCCAACTCTAAAACAGATAGGTGTAAAATGATAATAATAATAATAATAATAATAATAATAATAATAATAATAATAATAATAATGACTAAAAATAAATAAATAAATAAAAATAATAATAAAAACCCACCGGTTCTCGTCCTGTCATCGAATTTAAGACGTCGGGCACTGTTAGTACTTAGATGTGTGTGTGACGGTGTGAGAGAGAGAGAGAGAGAGAGAGAGAGAGAGAGAGAACTTTGAAACAATCAAAGCATCTGAATTCACTTCTAATGAAATAATTTCCAAATGCACCGTGACGGGAAAAACGGAGGCTGACAAAGATTTCACAAAAAGTTCAGGACCGCTTCATAAAAGCATATTATGTTTTCATAAAATTTTGTTTTTTTAATCGAGAGATGATATATATTAAGCACGGTGCATTTGGACAACCACTATAGTCTCTCACTGAACACAAACAGCTGTTTTCGGTACACGTAAACATGAGCAACTAGCTTGAAAACTTTTTTGGAAGAACAAAAAAAAAAAAAAAAAAAGATATTTCGGACAAAAAACTGACAGCCATTCAGTGCTTTATAAACGCTAGTTGTGAGTGTTCATTGTAATTAAAAGAAAAAAAGAAAAGAAAAAAAGAATGAAAGTGAAAGTACAAAAAAGCACCTGTGGTTTTGAGTGTATTGTATTGTATTTCTCTTTTTCGTCACAACAGATTTCTCTGTGTGAAATCCGGGCTGCTCTCCACAGGGAGAGCGCGTCGCTACACTGAGAGCGCCACCTCTTTTTTTTTTCTTTTTCTTTTTTTTCCCCTGCGTGCAGTTTTATTTGTTTTTTTTCTGATCGAAGTGGATTTTTCTACAGGATTTTGCCAGGGACAACCCTTTTGTTGTCGTGGGTTCTTTTACGTGCGCTAAGTGCATGTTGCACACGCCCTGGACCTCGGTTTATCGCCCCATCCGTCTCGGAATGATGCTCATTTTATTGGCTGCATGCACTGCTGTGTGTACCAGCGAAACTTAACAACATACCTGTTTCTGTTCAGACATTGTCAGTTCAGTCTTGGTTAAGTGCTTTCACAGACACCGCCGTATTAAATGAATAAATAATGAATAAATGAATAAATAAAATTAATACACTGATTAGGCTATGACTATGTGACAAACTAAATCTGTGATCCTTCAGTAATGGGCTTATGCCTTTATAGTCTGAGTTTTAAAAAATCGTTATCGTTATCGCAATTGTTATCATCGATGTCGTTCTTGGCTCCGGATCTCTCTCTCTCTCTCTCTCTCTCTCTCTCTCTCTTCAGTGTTGATTTTAGATTCCATATAAAACTTGAACAGAAACATTAGATTGATTTGTCCCTTTTTTTTTCTTCCCGGGGGATCAAGCAGAGTGAAGTGAACGTTATCTCAGTCGCATGAAAGTAATCCGGATATTGATGTTTCCGGGCATTGTTTTAAATAACAATTCTAAAAGAATTATACCTGCTTACGCAATATATTCAAAGAAATGTGTGCAAGAGTTTGTGGAAGGACACGGAAACAAAGCACACATGAGTATAGTTTCGTTTTTGAAGAAGAAGGGGAAAAAAAAATGGAGATGCGGGGTATCGATCCCCGTACCTCTCACATGCTAAGCGAGCGCTCTACCACTTGAGCTACATCCCCGTTGACGACAGGCACTGAATTATAATACATATACACAATATGCTCAGTGACCACTAAACCTTTTTATGGATTACACATGTCAGTTTGTCATATTCTAATGGTAGGTAAATACTAAGTTGTTAGAAATGTATTTTGTTTATGCTGCATAAGTTTGTGTTGCGTTTTGTATGCAATGCACGAATTTCTGGCGGGAAAACTGTGAATGCTCGAAGTAAGGGATACAACTGGCATCAATTCAAAACGGAATGTATAGGCGATCGTGCACTCGGTTGTTTCCCTTGGACACGATACGATTCCTCCCGTTCCTCCATATCTCGGACTCCCTTTTTCTCTCTCTCTCGGTCACGTCACTTGCTCTCTCCGTCCTAAAACTCCATCCACACTATTAACCCCACTATCAAAAGATTTTTTTTAGAGAGAGAGATTTAGTGATTTTTAGGAACTTCGACCCGATCCGGTGTCGAAAATTAAAGCCTGTAGAGAAAAAATAAAAGTATTAAAAAGTAATTAAAGAAAAGTGATCAGATAAAATTCATGTGTGTGAGACCCACGGAGAGAGAGAGAGAGAGAGAGAGAGAGAGAGAGAGAGAGAGAGAGAGAGAGTGGACATGGAACATGTACATTGGAATTGGCAGACTGACATGATTTTCCTATTTTCTGAAAATAAATAAAGAAATAACTTAAGATAGAAAAAAGAGTAAATAGATAAATAAGTAAATAAACAGATAAATAAATTAATGAATTAATAGATACGATAAATAACTTGAAATAGATAGACAGATAAATGATAAATGGATAAACAGATAAATAAACAACAACAACAACAAAAAAGGGTAAATGATTGAATAAAACAAATAAATACATAAATGAATAAATTTTTAAAAAAATAAATAAATACAATATGAATAAATACACAAACAAATCAATGATAAGTCAATCAATCAATGAACGAAGAGAGAGAGAGAGAGAGAGAGAGAGAGAGAGAGAGAGAGAGAGAGAGAGAGGAGGCAAGACAAGGCAAGGCAAGGTAAGGTAAGGAGTTTATTTCACGTGCCCCCTGCCTGGGAGCAATGAAACATTATATATGAACACCTTTAACCCATACCATAATTATAAATAACATGAGTAATGTAAAATAAAAAATTAAATAAATAAATAAATAAACACAAAACTTTGAAATCCCACACAAGCCGGCAAACAAACTGATGTACATTAACGATCTTTCTTTTTTTCTTCTTTCTTTTTTTTTTTAACAGATTATTATTATTTTCGCTATCTGTAACACACAAAGTTACGAAGTTTGCTGAAAACAGACGCGTATAGTCGAAACTAAGGTTTATTTATTTTTTCTCTTTTTTTTTTTTTCATTTTTTTTTTTCAGAAAATATCAAGAGGAATTCAATGGAGTTTGGTCGGATTCCAAGTCTAAAAATATGTAGGTAAACATTCTTTTCTGGTGCAATCAAAAAAAAAGAGATATAGTAGAAACAGATAATGAAACTCCGTCTGCGTCAGCAATAATGACCATTTGTGGAACATTTATCACAAATTATTTCATTTCCGAGTGTGTAAACTGTCGAAACGCCGCTGTTTATTAACAGGCAATGCATTGTTGGTTGTTCTAAACTTTACTAATTCAGTTTCACAGTAGTATAACACTGTAAAATATAGTCTTGACCAAAGTTACTGAGGTTTAAACACTCCTGCTGGTAAACAATATACACATAATCGTTATCTACGTGTCTTGCAATCTTGCAAAAATAATGATCTTTCAAACAACGGTTGACTTTCTCAGTTCTAAACCATGAGGGATGAGCATTGGATATGTGTTGGTTCAACCAGAAACTGCTTAATCCGATTTCATTCAAAATTCATCAAATCAGTGCGTTTCACTGAGGTACCGTGGTTCTGATGTATCAGTGTTGGTGGAGACCAGGGGAGGGCGGGGTGTGTGGGAGGGGGCCAGGGTAGGATCAAGAAGAGTGAAGTGAACTATGTTATCTCTCATGAAAATAATCCGGATTTTGATGTTTCCATTGTTTCCGCAAATGATGATTCTAATTATATGTTTATTTACTCAATATATATATAAATGTATGTATGAGTTTGTGGAAGAAGGACACGAAAAAAAAAAGCACACGTGAGAACGACTTTGATTTAAAGGAAATAAGAGGAAAAAAAAAAAAAAAAAACCTTGGAGATGCGGGGTATCGATCCCCGTACCTCTCACATGCTAAGCGAGCGCTCTACCACTTGAGCTACATCCCCGTTGACTTATGGTATTGAATTATAATACATATACACAATTTATTCAGTGACGATTAAAATTTCATATCAAATACGATTGTCAGATTGTCATATTCTGGCGGAAACTAAAAACTAATTTGTTAGAAATGCATTTTATTTAATGCTGCATGAGTTTGTGCTGCATTTTGTATGAACTGCACGAATTTCTGGCGCGAAAACCGTGAATGATCGAAGTAAGGGATACAACTGGTGTCCATTCAAAACGGAACGCAGAGGCGATCGTGCACTCGGTTATTTCCCTTGGACTTCATACAATTCCCCCTTTTCCCCCACAACTCGGACCCTCTCTCTCTCTCTCTCTCTCTCTCTCTCTCTCTCTCTCTCTCTCTCTCTCTCTCTCAGTCACGTCACTTGCTCTTTCTGAAAACTTCATCCACACTATTACCCTCACTTTCAAATGATGTTTTAAAGATCTAGTGGTTTGAGGAACTTCGACGCAACTTGTACGGGCGTCGAAAATTAAAAATTCATATGATAATGTAGCCTGTACTGAAAAAAAAAGAAAAGAAAAATGTAATTAGAGAAATGTGATCAGATAAAGTTCATGTGTTTGATAGCCTCGGAGAGAGAGGGAAATAGAGAGAGAGAGAGTTCGGCGATGGTCATAGTCCGGGCGGAAACGACTGACTGTCACACACACACACACACACACACACACACACACACACACACACACACACACATATCAGTATAAAATATGGAGTGATGGCCTAAAGGTAACGCGTCCGCCTAGGAAGCGAGCCGAGAATCAGAGTGAGCTGGTTTGAATCACGGCTCAGGGGAGGGGGGGGGATATAGTACATAAAAAGGTAGAGAAACAAAATCGAAAATCACACGACACAAGCGCACAAATACAGTATGATATACATATAATTATTCAACCCGATGGCCCCCGTTGTATGACCGATTAAACAGACAGACTATAAACAGAACTCAGAACAGACAGACTATAAACAGAACTCAACATTCACCCCTCCCCCCCCCCCTCCCTAACCTTCTCCCTCAGTTCCCTCCCCTCCCCCACCCCGACGACTGAAGACTTCTTTGAAACTCAGTGATGCACTTTCAAATTCCTGTCGGTGGAATTTGTTGTCATGCCAACCGCTCTAGCGCCTGCACATGACAAGGCTGAGTGACGTCAGTGATCCGTTTTCTTTCATGGTGTTGAAATTGTTCAAAAGGAACCCGCTGAAGGAGAAACGGCGCACTAGGTGTTGTTGTAGTTGTTGTTCTGGTCGGGAGGTCAGTGCTTTTTCATGGTCCTACTACATTTGCGCAATGACAACTGCTTGTGAGTTTTCTTTCTTTGTTTGTTTTTGTTTGTTTGTTTGTTTTTGTTACTGACCAAAGTTTCAAGAGTATCCACGCCGTGAAGTGTTGGACTCGAGTAGTAACACAGCAAAAAATATTGTTCAGGTATTGTCAAGGGACTTTGCAAAGGTTTTATGTTTCCGAACTGATTAATAATCATATATGTGATTGATACTCGTACTACTCGTACTACTACTACTACTACTACTAATAACAACAATGATAATAATAATAATAATAATAATCAGTGATGATCATGATGATAATAATAATAAGAAGAAGAAGAAGAACGGAATGATAACAGAATTAGTTTTATGTCCGTGTTTGCCAGTATCCATGCTCGTGTGGGTTTGTGCATGTGTGTTGTTTGGAAGACAGCCATTTATTTATAATGCTTTCTGTTGTTGTTTTTTGTTTTTTTGCTGTTGTTGTTTTGTTTTTGTTTTTGTTTTGTTTTTTTGTTTTTTTGCTTCAGTTGACGGAGTCAGCCGTGTTTCTGTGAATGGGGCTTAGTTGAATACATGCCGTACTATGGCTTTGCAGTTTGATAACTTTTACACTTAGTATGTAACGTTGTAACGTCATATGATAATTTCATTATTGACATTAGCCATTACTTAGTCACGGTCTTACTCTTTCTCTCAGTGATATCTGATGTTTTATACGACCGTGATTGCCGGCTCTCTCTCTCTCTCTCTCTCTCTCTCTCTCTCTCTCTCTCGCAATGATTGTAATAGTAATGATAATGATTAAACACACACACACACACACACACACACACACACACACACACACACACACACACACACACACACACACACACACACACACACACACACACACACACACACACACAAACCACCCTAATCATGATATTCCCATCATAATCGTTCTCTTCACAATCTCAGCGACGGCGTTTCTGTATCGCCTGAAAAACACTCTGACCAAAACGGACTCCGCAGTACGAGGACCAGATGAGACCTTGACTAAATGCGGAGAAACCGTTTGCGGACGGGGTCACGAGTGTATGCAGAGCCTATGTCTGTGCGCGGACACCCATCTACCGCCCGGACCTGATGGGGCCTGTCTTGAGGACGGAGGTACTGGGTGGGGATGGGTTGTGTTGTGTTGTGCTGTAATGTGCTGCTGTATTGTTCTGTGCTGTGCTGTCTTGTGGTGTGTGGTGTGTAAGGAGTTAAGGGTCGAAACACTTGACTGAAGCTGGGGCTTCTTCTCTGACTGAAGACCTTGTACTGTTCAGCTCTCCCTAGAGTTTCCTATCACATCACTGACTGGTGTGTGGTGTGGTATTACGTAGTCTGTTGTGGTCTTCTGTGCAGTGCTGTGGTGTGTGTGTGAATGATGTGGTGTGGTGTACTGTGCTGTGTTGTGCTATGTACTTCTTTGTGGTACGTGTGGTGTCATGTGTGTTCGGTGCTGTGTTGTCTTGTAGTATGTTGTTCTCTACTCTGTTAGGTTGTCTGTGGTGTGCGTAGTGTTGCGTGTTGTGCTGTTGTTCAGTCGGTGTTGTGTTCGGCTACTGCTGATGTGCTGTGACACGTGTGTGTGGCTCGTTGTGATGTGCTGCAATGTGCTCCTGATGTTATGCCGCCATGTTATGTTGTCTTGCGATACAGTGTGTGGAGTGGTGTGCTGTGCTGTACTGTTCTGTGCTGTACTGTGTTGTCTTGTGGTGTGTGTGTGTGTGTGTGTGTGTGATGTTGCATGTTGTGCTTTTGTATGCTGTGGTATGCCACAAGTAACGAGCGAATGACGTCACGCGCAATGGATTGTGGGATCGTTCACCATTCTGGTAACACGCAACTCCGAGTAAACAAACTTGCGCGCACGCACGCACACACACACACACACACACACACACACACACACACACACACACACACACACACACACACACACACACACACACACACACACACACACACACACACACACACACACACACACACACACACACACACACTACATGCACAGAAACACACACAGAAAACACACACCTACATAAGACTGATCAGTTTCTATTCTCATCAGTCATCATTGATTTAATCACCGACAGAATGATTCTAATGTCCATGCTATTATCAGTGATGTTTATGATGACATGGAACAATGACAGCTGACAATTGCAACACACACACACACACACACACACACACACACACACACACACACACACACACACACCACGCACATACACACACACACACACACACACTCACTCACTCACTCACACAGACTGACTGGCACAGTAATAGATATGCTCGCACATGCTTACACGTGTACATGTGACAATACATAAAACAAAGAGCTAAATTATTCTTCAATGCAGCATTTTCCTCCCCGAGCTGTCATGGCCAGTTACTGACTTACTCTTGAATTATAAAAATATAAACAAACAACAACAAAAAACCAACAATATTTATTATTCTGCATGATTTAGATCACTGTAAAAAGTCAGCCAAGTACAATCCCCACCAGTGATCATGTAAGTCTGAAAGGCACCACACAAAGAAACTTAGAGGGAGTCTCAGAGACAATAATAGTTGCTGAAGGGGCAAGTGACATTCACAGAAGACTGAGGCAGGAGTGAGAAATCTGGTGTGATTTTTAGTCTTACGTTTGCCCTGACTGTGTTATCGTAGATCTTGTACCCAGCTATCGGTGTACTGCATGTGCGCTTCTGGACTTTCAGTGAAGCACTTGAACTGCTGAAATGTGTAAGCGCTCACGCCGAACACCCGACGGATCGCGATGGAATATGCGACTCATTCTCATTCCTTTGAATCGCATGGATCAAAACCAAATAACGCGCTCGATATAGTTTCTGTGTCCAACTAACTGACTTACGTTGCATTGTCCTTCGCTCTGAGTTTACCCATACTGAAATAATAAATTCGACTGACACGAGAAACGAAACGAAAGGACCGGAAACGCCGATCTCTTATCATCGTATTACCATCATGGCGGACATCGCTCCGCTTTCTTAGAAACGATGCGTCATCGCTCGTTCCCAATTTAGTTTTATGTTTGTGTGGCGTTGTGTTGTGCGATGTTTTGTGCTGTGCTTTGTTGTGCTTTTCTGTGTTGTACTATGTTTTGTGCTGTGTTGCGTTGTGCTCTTCTGTGTTGTGCGATGTTTTGTGTTGTGCTGTGCTGTGTTGTGCTCTTCTGTGTTGCGCTATGTTTTATGCTGTGCTGTCGGTTTTGTGGTGTGGGGTGTTGTGCTCTTCTGCGGTGTGTGTTGTGTTGTCTTATGGTGTCTATGCAGTGTTTGTGTGGTGTGCTGTGATGTTCTGTTGTCTTGTGTGCTGTGCTTTGTGGTCTGGGTGTGCGTCGTGTGCTCTGCTGTACTGTACCAGGTTGTCTTGTGGGGTGTGTGATGGTTTGTGTTGTGCTATGTTGTTCTGAGTTGAGTTGCGTTGCATTGTTAGTGCAGCGTTGTTTTGAATCGTGTTCATCCTCAACCCGAGTTACGCTACGTTACCGGCGTTGCAATGGATTCCATAATATATGTAATTTTTATTTCTTTTTATCACAACAGATTTCTTCTCTCTGTGAAATTCGGGCAGTTCTCCACAGGGAGTCGCTACACTACAGCGCCACCCATTTTTTGTGTTTTTTCCTGCGTACAGGTTTATTTCTTTTCCCTATCGCAGTGGATTTTTCTACAGATTTTTGCCAGGAACAACCCTTTTGTTGCCGTGGGTTCTTTTACGTGCGCCAAGTGCATGCTGCACACGGGACCTCGGTTTATCGTCTCATCCAAATGACTACCGTCGAGACCACCACTCAAGGTCTAGTGGAGGGGGAGAAAATATCGGCGGCTGAGCCGTAATTCGAACCAGCGCGCTCAGATTCTCTCGCTTCCTTGGCGGGCGCGTTACCTCTAGGCCATCACTCCACTGCAGTAAGTATTGCTTGCACCAGTTTGATATATATTCATATTCATTTGCAATGACACGTGAGATGTTTTAATGTCATTTTTGTTTGCAGATATCTCTGTCTGTCTGTCTCTCCCTCACACACACACACACACACACACACACACACACACACACACACACACACAAGCGCTGTACACACGCGCCACACAATACGCAGGCATACATGCCATGCATCCTCGTATAGCTAGCCGTAGACCTCACGTCGGTACCGTGTCCTGGTCAGTGTTGTGTGTCATCATTACATGTATCCAGACTGGAGCAATGCTGACGCGGACCACAGTCATAACGGTGTTCTGCACCATCATCACATACTGGGCATACTGGGGGGCGGGGTTGGAGGCACCAGTAGCGGCAGCAGCAGTAGTGGCAGTAGCAGCAGCAGCAGCAACAGCAGCAGTAGCATTCGTAACGGCACTCAAGACTTTTTGTCACCCCTTCCCTTAGATGCCTCTGCCAGGCCTCGACATGGTTCTTCCTCTCCTTCCACGGTGAGGTTTTTGTTGTTGTTGTTATTGTTGTTTTGTTTTTGCTTGTTTTTGGTGTGTGTGTGTGTGTGTGTGTGTGTGTGTGTGTGTGTGTGTGTGTGTGTGTGTGTGTGTGTGTGTGTTTTACATTTATTTATTTAAATTGTCTATCTATCTATTAATTTATTGATTTATTTATTCATTCATTCATTTATTTGTTTATTTATTGATTGATTGGTTTATTGATTTATTCGTTTATGTATTTATTCATTTATTTATTGATCTGATTATTTATTCATTTATGTGTGTGTGTGTGTTTATTTATTTATGATTGTTACGAGCCTGAAGACAGATTTATGTACACTGTGTGTTTATGTTTTCATCTGTGTGTGTGTTTGTGTGTGTGTGTGTGTGTGTCTGTGTGTGTCTGTGTGTGTGTCTGCGTATCTGTGTGTGACTGTGTATGTGTGTGTAGTGTGTGTGTGCGCGCGCGTGTGTGTGTGTGTTTACATGTACGTGTGTGCGTGCGTGTATGTGTGTGTGTGAATGTGCGCGTGTCTGTTCGTGTGTGTGTATATACACGCGTATGTGTGTGCGTGTGTGAACGTATTATGTGTGTATGTGTATGCACGTGTGTATGTGTGTTATGTATGCGTACGCTATAAATGCTTGTATTTGTATGCATACGTTTCTTATGTGTGTGTGTGTGTGCATGCTCTATGCGTATATATATATATATATATATATATATATATATATATATATATATATATATATAGAGAGAGAGAGAGAGAGAGAGAGAGACTATACATATCTATATATCTATATCTATAATCTAATATATATATACACATACATATAGATAGATAGATAGATCCGTGTGTGTGTGAACCTTTGAACATGATATATATATATATATATATATATATATATATATATATATATATATATATATATATATATATATATATATATATATATGATGGAGTCTCCCGTCGGTCCGACGGATGAGTAGGCAGGCATATGTGTGTGTGTGTGTGTGTGTGTGTGTGTGTGTGTGTGTGTGTGTGTGTGTGTGTGTGTGTTATGCGTATGTGTATCATTTGTATAGATAGATAGATAGATTATACGCGTGTGCGCTTCCAGCTTGGTTCCGTGCCTTCTCCTGGTGTCACCACCTTCTCCCCGCCGTCAGCCAAAACGCTGGCCCTGATTCGGGACAATGTGGTCCGCGTGGTCGTGTCCGTAGGGGTGCCCGTGGTGGCTGTCATCCTCGTCGCTATTCTCGTCAGTTTCCTTCGCCAACGGTTCCGGAGGTTCAGGGTAAGCGCGCGTAAAAGAACCCACGGCAATAAAAGTGTGTGTACCTGGCAGTATTCTGTGAAGAAGAAAGATTGTCCCACCTTGACAGTAAAAGAAAATAAACTTACGTACAGATAAAGATAAAATAGAATTTAAAAAAAAAAGAAGAAGAAAATATGGACGGCACTGAACTGTGGCGAGGCGTTCTTCTTGGGAGAATTTTCCAGTTTCAGTTTCAGTAGCTCAAGGAGGCGTCACTGCGTTCGGACAAATCCTTATACGCTACTCCACATCTGCCAAGCAGATGCCTGACCAGCAGCGTAACCCAACGCGCTTAGTCAGACCTTGAGAGGAAAAGAAAAAAAAGGGGGATGGGGGGAATGAATAAAAAATAGATAAATACATTAAAAAAAAAGAACTACTACTAATAAAAGATAATATGTATAAGGCGCAAAAACTTGATGAAGAATTGGATAATTTTTACACAGAAATATGTTGTGACACAATACAATACAATACAATATAAAAGGGTGAAAACACAGTGGTGGGCTTTTGGTTGGGATCAAATAAAACAGATTAGTGTAATTTGTAGCCCAGCCTCGGCCCTGCCTCTTAATCTGTACATCCTGTCTGTTTGTCTCTATATCTATTTTTATCACTGCAGCTCTTTGTGTGTGTGTGTGTGTGTGTGTCTGTCTGTCTGTGTCTGTCTGTGTGTCTGTCTCTCCCTCCCTCCCTCGCTCTCTCTCTCTGTCTGTCTGTCTCTCCCTCCCTCCCTCCCCCTCTCTCTCTCATTCGCTCTCTCTACCCCCTCTCTTTATCTTCTCTCTCTCTCTCTCTCTCTCTCTCTCTCTCTCTCTACCCCCTCTCTTTATCTCTGTGTGTGCGTGTCTCTCTGTGTGTCAAAACAGACATAATTTGAAGTTAAAGTTTGATCAGAGTTCTAAGCTATGGAAGGATGCCTGGAAAGAACCATGGTTTGAGTGTGCGTGCTAGCTGTCCAGGAAAACTAAATGAAATGAAAGGTCCCCACATGCAAGCAGATCATACTGGTGCGCAACTTTCACCGAACCAAGACCCAGGCCCTGAAAAATATGACCTTGATAAGGGCATTGCCCTAGACACAGTTGATATGAATTCAATGCCCCGATGGCTGTGAAAAAAAAGAAGAAAAACTAAGTGACCTTAATCTACAGCTTAATCTTTTGTGAAGGTCTATGACTCTCAAACTAGGAAGCAAGATTGTATCTTCTTTTTTTGCTGCAGCCCTGGGGGCTAGTTAGCCTTTGAAGACCACGCCAACTTCAACTGTCCTAAAGCGCCGAAAGAGTGGGTACGTAATTAGGCAAGACGCTCTCCACTGTAACCCAATTCTAGCCCAGATAGTCGGAACAGTGACTATCCACTGTAACCCAATTCTAGCCCAGATAGTCGGAACAGTCACTATCCACTATAACCCAATTCTAGCCCAGATAGTCGAAGTCACTCTCCACTATAACCCAATTCTAGCCCAGATAGTCGGAACGGTGACTATCCACTATAACCCAATTCTAGCCCAGATAGTCGGAACAGTGACTATCCACTATAACCCAATTCTAGCCCAGATAGTCGGAACAGTGACTATCCACTATAACCCAATTCTAGCCCAGATAGTCGGAACAGTGACTCTCCACTATAACCCAATTCTAGCCCAGATAGTCGGAACAGTGACTATCCACTATAACCCAATTCTAGCCCAGATAGTCGGAACAGTGACTATCCACTGTAACCCAATTCTAGTCCAGATAGTCGGAACAGACACTCTCCACTATAACCCAATTCTAGCCCATAATATAGTCTCTCCACTATAACCCAACTCTAGCCCAGATAGTCGGAACAGTCACTATCCACTGTAATCCAATTCTAGCCCTATAGTCGGAATAGTCACTATCCACTATAACCATATTCTAGCCCAGATAGTCGGAACAGATACACTCCACTATCACCCAATTTTAGCCCAGATAGTCGGAAACGGACCATATCCACTGTAACCAAATTCTAGCCCCAGATAGTCGGAACAGCAGCTGCCTCCTGTGCTGTTCTGGTGACTAGTTATCCTACAACCATGCAGATCAGCCAGGGCCGGACCCTGGGCGGCTGCCACCTGCTGCGGCGTATGGAGACAGTGGAGGAGAACGTCATGTATGGGGAGCACAGCCCGGGACAGGGCAGGGTGGAGCCGGACCACGCGGGGGACCTTGAGGGTCTGCAGCTGCTCAGTGCCTCCAGACTTCGTGTCGTCCACAGGGTGGGCGACGGGGCTTTTGGCACCGTGTATAAAGGTTTGTCTCAGATCAAAGTTCCGTTCCTGTTGTCGTCTGTTTTTTTGGTGCTGTGTATAAAGGAAATTAACAAATATTGAGGCCAGGAGATGAAATGATTAAAAAAAATAGTAAAGAGTTGTAACTCTCTCCATTCACAAGGTACACAACTTCAAGTCAGTGCCGCTTACGCTACCGATAACGGTATAAGGACAGGCCCGGCGCTTCCGTTTTTTGAGGAAGTGTCTGGGTTTGTTCCAATGTACCTTTTATTTACCTGTGTGCTAGCTGAATCGGTAGCGTAAGCAGCACTGACTTGAAGTTGTGTACCTTGTAAATGGAGAGTTACCACTCTTTACTATTTGTTCCTGTGTATAAAGGTTTGTCTCAAATTAAAGTTTCATTCTATAAAGGTTTGGCTCGGATCAAAGTTTCGTTCCTAAGTGTTGTCCTCAGGTTTTTGGTGCTGTGTATAAAGGTTTGTCTCAAATCAAAGTTTCATTCCTGAGTGCTGTTCCCTGGTTTTTGGTGCTGTGTATAAAGGTTTGTCTCAAATCAAAGTTTCATTCCTGAGTGCTGTTCCCTGGTTTTTGGTGCTGTGTATAAAGGTTTGTCTTAAATTAAAGATTCATTCCTGAGTGCTGTCCCCTGGTTTTTGGTGCTGTGTATAAAGGTTTGTCTTAAATTAAAGTTTCATTCCTGAGTGCTGTCCCCTGGTTTTTGGTGCTGTGTATAAAGGCTTGTCTCAAATTAAAGTTTCATTCCTGAGTGCTGTTCCCTGGTTTTTGGTGCTGTGTATAAAAGCTTGTCTTAAATTAAAGTTTCATTCCTGAGTGCTGTCCCCTGGTTTTTGGTGCTGTGTATAAAGGTTTGTCTCAAATCAAAGTTTCATTCCTGAGTGCTGTTCCCTGGTTTTTGGTGCTGTGTATAAAGGCTTGTCTCAAATTAAAGTTTCATTCCTGAGTGCTGTCCCCTGGTTTTTGGTGCTGTGTATAAAGGCTTGTCTCAAATTAAAGTTTCATTCTCAAGCGTTGCCCTCTGTGGCATAGTTCTACGGGAGGGTGGGCAGCAGGGCTTTTGGCAAATCAAAGTTCCATTCCTAAGTGTTGTCCTCTGGGGCATAGTTCTGCAGGAGAAATCCTCTCAAATCAAATCATGTCGCTGAAAGCCAAGCCGACCACAAAAGAACCATTTCAGTGCTGAAAGTTTTGTTGTAACAGTCGAAAAATGTATGCTGGACATCTTACTGTTGAATAGGGTATTATTGTTTTATGATGTCTGTGTTTGATTATTGTAAGATGTTTTATTGCTATCCTTTAACTGTGTGTATTGCGTGTGAATGGCTGTGGTTATTCTGTACGTGATCAACTCTATGTTAACATTTATATATTTGTTTTTTTGTTTTTTATCTACCGCGATTGATGCATGTGTATGACTGATTATTGCAGGTATGATTTGCTTCTGGTCGAAAAGCCTTTTATGCACTCAAACAGAATCACCGTGATTCTTTTGTGTTATTATGTGTTTTACACCACAAATTCTTTTCTCCTGATGGAGATAAAGTGTTGTGCATGATGTATACTGTGAACAAGAGATAAAGTGTTCTGCATGATGTATACTGTAAACTAGAGATAAAGCGTTCTGCATGTTGTATACTGTAAACTACCCTCATGATGGAGATAAAGTGTTCTACATGATGTATACTGTAAACTACCCTCCTGATGGAGATAAAGTGTTCTGCATGATGTATACTGTGAACTAGAGATAAAGTGTTCTGCATGATGTATACTGTAAACTACCCTCCTGATGGAGATAAAGTGTTCTGCATGATGTATACTGTAAACTACCCTCCTGATGGAGATAAAGTGTTCTGCATGATGTATACTGTGAACTACCCTCCTGATGGAGATAAAGTGTTCTGCATTATGTACACTGTGAACAAGAGATAAAGTGTTCTGCATGATGTATACTGTGAATTACCCTCCTGATGGAGATAAAGTGTTCTGCATTATGTACACTGTGAACTAGAGATAAAGTGTTGTGCATGATGTACACCGTGAACTAGCGATAAAGTGTTCTGCATTATGTATACAATGAACTAGAGATAAAATGTTCTGCGTTATGTATATTGTGAACAAGAGATAGAGTGTTCTGTTCTGCATGATGTATACTGTGAACTACCCTTCTGATGGAAATAAAGTGTTCTGCATGATGTATACTGTAAACTAGAGATAAAGTATTCTGCATGATGTATACTGTGAACTAGAGATAACTGAAGTGTTCTGCATGATGTATACTGTGAACTAGAGATAAAGTGTTCTGCATGATGTATACTGTAAACTAGAGATAAAGTGTTCTGCATGATGTATACTGTAAACTAGAGATAGTGTTCTGCATGATGTATACTGTGAACTAGAGATAAAGTGTTCTGCGTTATGTATACAATGAACTAGAGATAAAGTGTTCTGCATGATGTATACTGTGAACTACCCTTCTGATGGAGATAAAGTGTCTGTATGATGTATACTATAAACTACCCTCCTGATGGAGATAAAGTGTTCTGCATGATGTATACTTGCTTTCGTCGACTTCAACATTGGCACCACCACCACCACCACCACCATTATCATATCATCATCATCGCTAGCACCCATGCTGTCGATGTTGATGAAAGCACAGTGAGGACCACAATCTAACAACAACAACAATAACAACACGTTGCAGCTGTTTCCAACTGCATTGGAAAGCGAGAGGTTTTAAGGACGGGCTTAACGGACAGTTGTATATTCCAGTATGTGAAGGCTTCACTGGTTGGTTGGTTGGTTGGCTGGTTGGTTGACCTGTGTGTTGGTGATGATTCTGAAACCGAAAAACAAAACAAAAAAGAAGTGAAAAAAACAACAACCAACAACACACACACACAAAAAAAACAACAACCCAAACCCACGTCTCGTACCTCAGCATGGCTGGCCCCGGAGCCAGTATCAGCACCAGCTGCGGTGGTGGTGGAGGAGGAGGACGGGGTCGCCGAGAAGAGCCCAGCTCGTGCTCCTGGGGGTGGTGGTGGCGGGGCCCGAGGGTCCCCCCGGGGTCTCCCCAGTGAGGAGATGCTGGTGGCGGTGAAGGCTCTGAGGAACGGGTCCACGGGCAAGGCAAAGTGGGACTTCCTGGCCGAGTGCAAAATCATGGCGGCACTGCAGCACGACCACATCCTCGCCTTCTACGGCGTCGTGCTGCACGGTGAGCGGTTTTTGTTTTTCTTTCTTTCTTTCTTTCCTTATCTGTCTATCTCTCTGTCTCTCCATCTATCTATTTATCTATCTATCTGTATGTATGTATGTATGTCTGTCTACGCCTCTGTCTATCTATCTACCTATCTATCTACCCTTCTATCTATCTGAACAATTTTTCTTTCTTTCTTTCTTTCTTTATCTATCTATCTATCTGTCTACCTACCTATCTGAACGATTTTTCTTTCTTTCTTTCTTTCTATATCTATATATCTATCTGAACGAGATTTCTTTCTTTCTTTCTTTCTTTCTTTCTTTCTCTATCTATCTCTCTACCTGTCTATCTGTCTAATTTTCTGTCTGTGTGTCTGTCCTCACCTTCCATGGCAGTGTGGTGCTCGGTGAGCGATTCTTTCTTTCTTTCTTTCTTTATCTATCTATCTATCTATCTATCTATCTATCTATCTATCTGTCTGTCTGTCTGTCTATCCTCACATTCTACGGCGTTGTGCTGCGCGGTGAGCGATTTTTATTTATTTATTTATCTATCTATTCGTTTATTGATCTATCTATCTATCTATCTTTCTATTTGGGTGGGTGGCTGGGTCAATTTATCCAGTGGACTGCGCATCGCTGAATACTTTCAGCCTCATACAGCTACGTGAAGCAAGCGGAAGTACCGGGTCAGCCATCTTGGAAAGCGTATCCGGGTGCAGATGGAAGCAATTACTTCGTGTACTAGAGATTTTACAGCATATTGCGTAAACCACTTCATATTTTTAGATCAGTTCCGGTGGGATTGGTTGGTTATGTGCCCTTTTTTTGTTGTTATTTGTTTGTTGTTTCTTTTGGGGGTGGGGGGGATTTTTGTTCTTGTTTGTTTGTGGTTATTTTGGTCATTGTTGTTCGTTATTGGTGGTGGTTGGTTGTATGTGGTGATGGTGGTGATTGCTTGTTGTTGTAGTGTGTGTGTGTGTGTGTGTGTGTGTGTGTGTGTGTGTGTGTGTGTGTGTGTGTGTGTGTGTGTGTGTGTGTGTGTGTGTGCTTGTGTGTGTGTGTTTTGACAGATGACGAGGGCAGTCAGGCACTACAGCTGGTGACGGAGTTTGCAGTGCACGGGGACCTGGCCACAGTCCTCCGCAAAAATGACCCCGCCATGAGGGGCATGGAGGAGGACTTTCTGCTCATTTCTCGGGTCTGTGCTGTGTGTTTCCGTGTAGTGTGTGTGTGTGTGTGGGTGGGGGTGGGGTGGTGGTGGCTGTGGCTGTTTGTCAAGAAATCGGTCTTTAAAAAAAAGTTGGCGAGTCGGGGGGTGGGGGGTGGGGGGGAATATGTGTAAGCTATATGAATCATTGTTTTTGGTTTATTCATTTATCTATTTATTTATACAAGAGCCTATGAATACAAAGTGTTCATGTTTAGTGATTTTGACTTTACAACTCTCGTTTTGTCGTAGGTAAGATAATTTATTGTATTCCCCGTAAATGTTCAGTCACTAACCCGGCTTTTCATGCATTTCCTCACGTTTCATTTATGGCTGATCGGCAGCATCTACTCATCCAATTGTTAGCATGAAACGCTAAAAAGCACTCGTTCACACGCACGTACACTCGCACTCATATCCAGAGACAGACAGACAGAGACAGAGAGACCCAGACACTCGCACTCATAAATTTCATTGTAACATCTGGTTACAGTTATATAATACATTGAATTACCTGAAAGTAATTTACTTGCCACAAAAGAATCTGGTCGCGTGTACTTGCATGTGTAACATGCGTACGATCATTTGTTTTCTGTTATACGCAGACAGTTAATTCGAAACGTATCATTTGCAAGCTTCAATAGATGGCAAGGTTCTCTCGTTCAAAGCTTTCAGTTGTGATATTCCTGCTTGTAAAAAAAAAATAATAATAACAATAACAAAAATCCACAACTCCACATCTTCTTTTTCTTTTTTAGGGGAGGGGAGGGGGTCATTTTGTATGTATAGTTCACTTGCTGCTGTCATTGGCCACATACTTTTGAAAGGCAAAAGGGCGGTGTGCAGTATATACCATGACTATTGTGCCCACAATTATTTTCCGACGCGAGTCATTTTACTGCTCTTTTATCGTCAGTTGTCTGTCGGGGTGTTTTCCCGAATGCAGATTTGTTTGTACATTTTCACACACACACACACACACACACACACACACACACACACACACACAAGCACACACGCGCGCGCGCACACACACACACACACACACACACGCGCGCGCGCGCGCACGCACACACACACACACACACACACACACATATCACTTCAAGTGGAAAGACGTTAAACTGAAGACGAACACACACACACACACACACATATTACCGAATGGGTTTTGTGCTTGGACGACAGACAGACAGACTGATAAACAGACTTGCAGACAGGTAGAGGAGAGAGAGGGGCACACTTGCACACATGCCTAACACAGTACACACAACATGCAAAGCGGTAAGCTTTTCTTGCCGCCTGGGAGAGAGCAGCTCAAGATGGCGCCCACGTTCCGAGTGTTTAGGCTTTACCGTGTAGTCCACTAATTATACGGAAACACTGACCATACCCACCTCACAGAACCGTATAGCCTTAACCACGTGGTCCACTAAAACTGGTCAATGACCATACCCACCACACTGAACCATATAGCCTTTACCGCGTGGTCCACTAATAAAACTGGACAATGACCATACCCACAACACTGAACCATAACATTTACAGTGTGGTCTACTAACACAGGTCAATGACCATACCCACCACACTGAACCATAGCCTCTACCGCGCGGTCCACTATTGATACGAGTCAATGACCATACCCACCAAACAGAACCATAACCTTTACCGCGTGGTCCTCTAACACGGGTCAATGACCATACCCACCACACAGGACCAGCTACTGTCAGTGTGTCAGCAAGTGGCGGCGGGGATGGAGTACCTGAGCAACGCTCACTTCATCCATCGAGATCTGGCGGCCAGGAACTGTCTGCTGATGGAGGGTCTCCACGTCAAGATCTCCGACTTCGGCATGTCCAAGGATGTCTACACTTCTGAGTTGTACAGGGTCTGGCATGGAGTGTGTGTGTGTGTGTGTGTGTGTGTGTTGGGGGGGGGTGTTGGTGGATGGGGTCTTTTTTGTATGTGTGTGTGTTTGTGTGAGTGGGTGTAGGGAAGGGAACGTGTGTGTGTGTGTGTGTGTGTGTGTGTGTGTGTGTGTGTTGTTCGTTTGTATGTTTTGTGCTTATTTGTGTGTGTGTTGGGGGGGGGGGGGGTGATGTTTGTGTGCATTGTTGTTTGTATGTCACAGTTTTGTGTGTGTGTGTGTTTTTGAGCGTACATGTATGTATGTATATATATATATATATATATATATATATATATATATATATAGTAACAGCATCTGAGTTCAACTATAGTAATGATAGTTCTAGTAACAGCATATTCACCTACAGTAATGATGATAATGGTAACAGCATCTTCACCTATAGTAATGATAATAATGGTAACGCCACATTCACCTGTGGTAGTTACATTTTAACAGTAACAATATCTCCACCTATAGTATTGATAGTTCTAGTACTAACAGCATATTCACCCACTGTAATGATGATAATGGAAACAGCATTTTCACCTATAGTAATGATAATAATGGTCACACCACATTCACCTGTGGTAGTTGCGCTTTAACAGTAACAGTATCTCCACCGATAGTATTGACAGTTCTACTAACAGCGTCGTCACCTGTGAACATGTGACTGCCAGGTGGACGGGTCCCGGCTGCTGCCTGTCCGGTGGATGTCCCCGGAGTGTCTCCGCTATGGGCAGTTCACGGTCAGCTCGGACGTGTGGGCTTTCGGGGTCCTCCTGTGGGAGGTGTACACCTATGGTCTGCAACCCTATGGTGGTTTCTCCAACATACAGGTGTGGTTGGTTGGGGTGGGGGTGTGCGTGTGCGTGTACGTGTGTGTGTGTGTGTGTGTGTGTGTGTGGCTGGGTGGAGGTGTGTGTGTGTGTCTATGTGTGTGTGTGTATGTGTGTGTATGTATGTGTGTGTGTGTGTCTATGTGTGTGTGTGTGTTCATGGCGGCGGGGAGGGAGGAAGGCGGTGGGAGAGTGAGGAATTGGGGGAGTGGGGGTGCGGGTGCGGGCGCGCAGTGTGTCTGTTTTCTTTTTCACTGTGTCCTCGAGGTGGTATGGTGCGAGAATGTGTGTGTTTTGTGTACGTGCTTGCATTTAATATCTGCATGCGAGAGAGGGAGAGAGAGAGAGAGAAAGAGAAGAATAGGACTAATATATTCCTGCGTATGAGTGCGTGGGTATACGTACTTGTGTGTGTGTGTGTGTGTGTGTGTGTGTGTGTGTGTGTGACAGAGACAGAGACAAAGACAGACCACAAACCACATCTCCCTGTCTTTAGTTTTTTCCCCATCTCCCCCCCCCCCCACGCCCCCTCCTCCCCCCCCCACCGGTCCTCCCACAACCCTCCTCCCCTTTAAACCCTTCCACCTATGATGACTACCATCAAACATATTACCATCGATCAATCGATTAATCAAAAACACGCAGGGAAACCGACCCTGATACCCCAAAACTGACCGCAGGTGACGCAGCTGATCTGCCAGGGCAATCTCCTGGAGCGACCTGACCGCTGCCCTGACCGGGTGTACCAGGTCATGACTGCGTGCTGGAGAATGAACCCTCAGGAGCGCTGGACTTTCCCGTTCATCCGCCGCATGCTGCAAGAAGACCCAGACCCGATGCTTCCACAGCAACAGCAGCAGCAGCAGCAGCAACAACAGCACCGTTCAGTAGCGGCGGCGCTGGCGGGAGTAGTGTCGGAGGAGGCCATGATGGAGCCGTGTGAGAGGAACAGTGGGGAGAGTGTAGGCGTGGAGGAGGATGGGAAGGAGGAGGAGGATGGGAAGGAGGAGGAGGAGGAGGAGGACGGACGCACCGTCACGTGGGGGGCTGACATCAACAGCGCCCTCTGCGATGACGTGCAGTGCTCGCCCTTGACTCGGAGTTGTGAGGGGCTGACTTCGGTGTGATAATAATTCATGTGCCGCGGACGTGCGTGTAGATATATAGATAACCGGTCGGGCATCAAACAAACTGTTTTGTTATCTTCCTTTTTTCTGTTGTTTATATATATATATATATCTATATATATATATATATATGTGTGTGTGTGTGTGTGTGTGTGTGAATCAGAATGTGTGTGCAATTGTCAGTGATTGCGATTGTGTGTGTGTGGGGTGGGGGTGGGGAGTCGGGTGCAATTTCAGGCCGGCCGTGCAATGTGTTTGAATTGTTACGCTTGAGACAATTTAAAAGAGCTTTGAAAGTTGACTGTCAACAGTTCTAACTCGGCCGATAATTTCAAGCTTGTCTAGAATGGCGGCGTCCGTTTCCATTAGGGTGGGAGGCAAAATCCAATTGGGGAGGAGATCAGTTTTTGCAGATAGCGTAAGTGTAGGACACAACCTTTCAATGATCTCGAGTCATATTTTAAAATCAAATGTTTTTACTTCACTGAAGTCCATTTAACAAACATTCCCATTGTATATTCAAATTATGCCCCATTACTTGGGCAGAGTTAATTCTGCTGCTGGCAGATGGATGCATCAA